>NW_012113808.1:7909010-7969526 GCF_000951035.1 Colobus angolensis palliatus
AACCCAGGAGGCGGAGGTTGCAGTGAGCTGAGATCATGCCATTGCACTCCAACCTGGGCAACAAGAGTGAAACTCCATCTCAAAAAAAAAAAAAAGAGAGAGAGAGAGAAGGGGGTAGAGGCAACAGCATTACTTGTTCATTAGGCACATGTCTTTAAGTGCTTTTAGCATTAATCAGGCTGTGGGCTCCACAGCAAATAATTTATAGCCCATGCATTGGGAAGGCCTGCATAAGGCATGTTCTTATTTTTAAAACAAGGGGCCAAGCATGGTGGTTCACACCTGTAACCTCAGCACTTTGGAGGCTGAGGCAGGGTGGACTACTTGAGCCCAGGTGTTCAAGATCAGCCTGGGCAACATAGTGAGATACCATCACTACAAAAAAAAAAAAAAAGTAGCAGTGTATGGTGGTGTAGCAGTGTATGGTGGTGTACCTGTAGTCCCAGTTATTCAGGAGGCTGAGGCAGGAGAGTTGCTCGAGCTTAGAAGTTCAAGACCAGCCTGGGCAACACAGTGAGACCTCATCTCTAAAATAACTAACTAACTAAATAAATAAAATAAAAGCAGTCCATGGAGGTGCACCTGTAGTCCCAGCTATTCCAGAGGCTGAGACAGGAAGATTGCTTGAGCCTGGGAGATGGAGGCTACAGTGAGCTGTGGTCATACCACTGTACTCCAGCCTGGGTGATGGAGTAAGGCCCTATCTCAAACATAAAATAAAACAAAACAACGATAAGACCACAACCAATAAAAATTCTTTCTAGAAAGCCCTAGGACTCTGTTCAGGACATTTTCTCTAGTTTCTAGTCACTTTGTTTTAAAATATTAATTAGCTAAAATTAAGCTAATCTTAAATATTTTAAGATTTGAAATTCATCATCTTAACATAACTATTTTCTTTTTCTTTTTTTTTTTACTTTCTTGAAATCATTAATTATATCCCTTTTATTATTTTTTAAAGTTGGAATAAAAAGACAATCCTGCATAATATAACGCCTCCAGTTTTCCATATCTTTATTAGTTTTAGCCAAATACATAATTCTTACATAATTGTAATCAGTGTATATACAACTCTGTACTCTATCTTTTCTCTTAACATTATTTCCAGGTCAGTATTCTTGTTCCTCATAGTCATATTTTCATTGTAAATGTCTTCATGACACTCTGTTATACAAATATATCATAATTATTTAATCATTTTTCTATTTTGGAACATGGCATTTACTTTTACTTTCTCCTTATTACAAATAACATAGCTATAAACAGTACATGTATCCTTTTTCTTCTTTTGAATTATTTCTCTGGAACCAATTCCCAGGAGTGGAATTATGAGGTCAAAGGATATGAATGTCTCTTGATGGGCATTGCCAAATCGGCCTTGGCCTTCCTTCCTTTTGCAAAGGCTCACTGTATGTACCTGGTGTGCACAATTGCAGGCTCAGCGAGATGTGCCAGGGAGGAGATGTGAGGTGAGAGCCCTCCACTAAGCCTGTTTAGCAAAGAGCCCTTTCCTCCCAGTGCATTCCAGCAAGTCCTGTTGTTCCCCCTCCACCAGCAGGGAGCGGACCGGAGGGTAGCACAGGAAAGGGGTGTGGACACCCTGGAAATGAAGCAATCATATGGTAGTTCCCGCTGGAGCAGCTGTAGATGGGGGAAGTTACATACCAGTGATGGGGTGCGGGCAACAGTGAGCCTGGGGACACCAGGACACCAAGAATCTCACCCATGAGTCAGGGATGGAGGCAGAGCACCTGAGGGTTTGGGCTGAACTCTAGAGAGTGATGGCTTTGTTCTCTAGGAAATCCCTTGAAGTCCTGAGCAAGAATGGCCTGGATTTGGGAGTAGAAGCAATCACTCACTCACTTGCTTAATAAATATTTTTAAAGTGCCCATTATGTCAGGTTCTGTGCTGGGAATTCTGGACACAAAAGGTAATAAAACTTGGATCCTGCCCTCAGAGAGCTTGCAGTCTAGTAAGACGGTCAGAATGGTAACAAGTGATTGAAACAGTTTGGTTAAGTATTCTAAGAGATCTATGCTCAGAACACAGATCTGAGTACAACCTGGGTCTATTGCCCAGAGTGGGGAGGGGCTGGGGGAAAGAAAGGCTTCTTAAAGGCAGTGATACCTGAGCTCAATCCAGAAGGATAAAGAGGGAATGGATAGTTGAAGGGTGAAGAGGAGGGTGTTCTAGCTGGAGGAAATAGCATGAAAGAGGACAGTGTGCGGGGTCCAACCTGATTGAGTTGGTAAGCCAGGCAAGACCTTGAGAGCCTCTTCAGGACTTGATCCGGGAGGTGCCAGGATTTCTCTACACAGAAGGCGCTTGGAACTACAGTCTAATTGCAAGGGGAGAGTCCAAAGGGCTAGCCTTGACACTGTTATTTGTATAACAAGCATACTTTTCGCTTAAAACAGAATATGTATTTGGTGTGGCTGATGATATTATGGGGTGTTACAGCTCTCAAAAACCACAGCTTGGCCTCATCACTTGTTTTATTCCCAGAGTGCTGGGGGGGCAGAAAGTTACATAACCAGACTTGAATTTCAGGAAGTTGGCTCTGGCCATGGTTCAGGGAATGGATTGGAGAGAGCATGGTGTGAGGCCTTTAGGAGGCTGGTCATTCATATGGACTAAAGACCAGGAGAGCTGGGCTTCAGAAGGGACTGTGGGGGTAGAGAAAGAGAAAAGAGTTTGAGAGGAGGACCCTTCCTCACAAGGACAAGCATTTCTAAGGCCTAGCTGACGACTAAGGGAGGGGACAGCATTGTTCCAAGGGACCTGTGTGTTAATGGGGATGCCTGGGTGTAGGCATAACATTTCAAGGACAGAGAGAACAGGGCCTGGGTGTCTTGTGTCCATAACAATAAACAGCTCACCTGTGCCTCTAGGACAACTGTAAAGATGCACTGTGTGTGTCAGTGTGTGTGCCAGACGGGAACCAAGCAAGCATTAACAGGTTGCAAGAGGAAGCTAGGCAGAGTGGCCAACAGGAGTTCAAGGCTCTGGACCAAATCCCATCACTAAATTGCTGTGGGATCTTGAATCAGTGGCACAAGATTTGGTGGCCTCACCGGGATGATCATCTCATCCCTGCCTGGCTTATTGGGAGGATTAAATGAGATAATGAATTCAGAGTTAAGGATTTGGAAAGAGTATAGAAGACTCCACAGATGCAAGCAAGGTGTTGTCTCCGCTGTGTTTTGGAAAACATGGGGAAATGTCCAGAACCAGCTTGGTCCCTCAAAGAAAAGCAGGTGCTCTGGAGCCCGGATGTGCATGTGTTGGGGTGGGGGCAGGGTCAAGCTGTGGGGCGTTCACCTCCCCTCTGGCCTCTGCTACCTCCTCTTCTTGTGGCTTCCCTTTGAAGCTCTGAGCAGCTGTTACAGATGAGAGGCCAGGCTGGGCCAGGCCCAGACCACTCACTCAGAAGCAGAGGCTGTGTTTGAGGCCACCAGCCAGGGGGTAGGCAGGATTTCCTGACTCTCCAGTGTCTGGGTCCAGCTCTGGCCTGGTATGCCAGAGGCCTACCAGGAGGCCTGTGCTGTCTAACCAGACGGGCTGCTGCCCATCCCTTCAGCCAAGAGCTCTGTTCCAGCCACAGCCAAGGCCAAAGCCTAGGAGCTATAGGGACTACCCTCTGTATGGTTAAGCATTTTGAGGTTTAGAAACAAAAGCACCAATTAAGCAGAGAGCAGGGAGTGGAGCCAATGGTTCTGCTTGTGTGAGGTTGGCAATGGAGTAGGGAGAGGGGTAAGAGGAGTTTGCATGGTACAATGGGGTAAGGAGGGGGTGAGGAGGGGGACAGCCCCAGAAGCAGCTTCCCCAAGGCCAAGTTCAATGCCTGTATTAGTTTGCTAGCGCTGCTGTAACAAAGTGCCATGGACTGGATGGCTTAGATAGCAGAACTTTATTTCCTTGCAATTCTAGAGGCTAGAAATGTGAGATGGAGGTGTCAGCGGGGCTGGCTCCCTCTGAGGCCTCTCTCCATCTTCTCCCTGTGTCGTCACGTGGTCTTCCCTCTGTGGGTGTCTGTGTCCTCGTCTCTTCTCATAAGGACACCAGTCAGGTGGGACCAAGGCCCATTGTAATGATCTTATTTTAACTTAATTTCCTCTGTCAAGACCCTACCTCCAAATACAGTCTCATTCTGTGGTACTAGGGGTTAGGGCTTCAACATGGAAATTTCAGGAGACAGTTCAGCCCGGGACATTGCCTCCAGCCTGGAGCCTCACTTTCAGCTGTGGGTGAGAATGGAAAAGTCACAGCAGAGGTCACCACTCCCAACCACGGAATGCCACGGGCTCTGAACACCCGATCCGTGCTGGAGTTCTGGGTCCAACCTTTCCCTTCATGCCTAGCTCCTTCTGTCATGCCTGCTCTGGGCCATATCCTAGAAAGAGCATCCCAGGCACCAGGGCACACTGCATCTGCACTGGCACTGTTGCTGTGCAGCTCTCCTCACACGCCAACCTGAGCCCAGCTTCCCTTATGTCACCTCCTTCTGGGTTGATAAATTCGTGTCATCCCTTTCTAACACAGAGTGCAATGCTGTGGACTGTGACCAGGTGCTCTTCTGTCTTCTTGGCCTGTTGCTCCTGCTGGTCCCTCTACCTGCAACACCTCCCTGCCATCCTGCGAGTAATTTTGGTCCTTTTGGGCTCTTACCCTCCCAGGATTATTCCATTTGGGGTGCTAGGTCTTCCCAGCCAAGACAGAGGAGAAGAGGGTATAGATACGGGGAAAGCATGGCAGGGAACAGGGTGGGATGAGCCTCTGATAGGCCTTCTCCCCACTGTTGCTGAGGGAGGCTGCGTTCCTCCCCGACCTCCACCATTATCTGGGGGTTGGGCCCAGATGTTTCTTCTTACCCAAACAGTCAACAGTGCCTTTTCCCATGGGAGGGCAGAAGCCCTGTTTCCAGGCCTGAGATGGGAGGAGGTTCCCCCAGTCCCGGATCTTGCCTCTACTCATCCTTTTTTTTTTTTTTTTTTTTTTTTTTTTTTTTTTTTTTTTTTTTTTTTTTTTTTTTTTCTTTTTTTTTTTTTTTTTTTTTTGAGATAGAGTCTTGCTCTATCACCCAGGCTGGAGTGCAGTGGCACGATCTCAGCTCACTGCAATTTCTGCCACCCAGGTTCAAATGATTCTCCTGCCTCAGCCTCCTGAGTAGCTGGGATTACAGGCATGCACCACCATGCCCGGCTAATTTTTGTATTTTTAGTAGAGACAGGGTTTCACCATGTTGGCCAGGATGGTCTCGAACTCCTGGCCTCAGGTGATCTGCCCACCTCAGCCTCCCAAAGTGCTGGGATTACAGGTGTGAGCCACCACACCCGGCCTCTGTTCACTTTTCATTCCTCCTGGAGCCATGATTCCCCTCTTAGCATCTAGCCTGGAAAGGGTTTAAGTTTGAAAGGAACTGAGCCCTTTAAAGATGAAACCTCACCAGGTCCAGATACTTGAGTGTGTTTTCAGCAGAGGCCTAGGTAAAGAGACAAGCAGTTGTCAGGCTGGAACCAGGCCCTGCTGCTCCCTCGAGACAGACCAACAGTTGCTGCACCAGCAGAGGACATACATTTTCTAAATATTATTTTCTAATTATGAGAAAGTCAAACAACTTCAAGGCTAATGAACAGTACATTTTTGCCTGTCTGTCAAACGCACTTCCAGTCTTTGTGAATTTATATTGATTTGCTGTTATGTGACTCATCATGGGATACAAAGCACGGGGGATTTTTTCTAGCCTTTTTCTTGTTTCATACACATCTCCATGTGTGAGAAATGTTGGATATTCATCATTCTGTAATGGGAGCATAATGTGTTATTATGCTCCAGAATTTACTTTGTGATCCATCATTTACTTTAACTACTCTTCAAAATTTAGTATTTAAATGGCTACTAATTTTTCACCTTTATGTCATGCCACTGCTGCAGACAATTTGGAATAAACTGCATTCTTCTCCTTGATTTTCTTAGTGTATATTCTAAAAATAGAACAAAGACTTCTGGAGCTTTGGTTACACAGTAGCAGATTATTGTCTCAAAACACAGTAGAATTAATCAATGGGTAATGCTAACAGCAGTTTTTAAGGGAAAAATTTTCACCATAATCCTGGCAACATTTTATCATTATTACAGATTTCTGCCCATTTCACAGTTGTACAACGATACCTTAGAGTTACTTTGCATTTTATTAATGACTGTCAATGTCATGTGTCTTCCTAAACGATAACTTTGGGTTGGTATTTTCTCCCATGCTTTGGAAGTTTATCTCCTGTAGTTGCTTTCTGGTGTTTATTTTACACAGATTTCGCATGTATAAACATGTTGTGTAATTTTCCTTAGCAAGCTTCTACCTTGGCAGCCCTTGCCTCCACCAAATCTGCTTTAGATGAAAGCAGTGGTTCTCAACCCTGGATGCCTATTAGAGTCCTGTGGGGAGAGTTTCTAAAATTTCAACACCTGAGGAACTGAACAGACTGCTAGTGTTATTTAACAGATGGAGATCCCCCTAGGCACAGTAGCCCAGTTACTTGATCCAGGAGACAGAGCCTCAGTCTGTGCCCAGTGGCTGATGTCTTTAAACCCACAAATATTGCACACCTATTATGTGTTGGCCACTCTGCTAGGAATATGGGGATGTCAAGGTAAAGGTGAGGGGGTTCCTACTTTCAAGGCGGGCTCACACTCTGTTAGAGGGAGATAGACAGTTCAATGTAGCAAGATAAGTGCTATGAGGGAGAATTGCATGAAGTGACTGTGATGGCATAACCAAGGGGAGAGGTCCACGAAGCCCTCTTTAAAAAGGCTGGAAGGAGCTGGGTCTTGGATGATGAAGAAGAGCTGTCCAGGTGAAGGGAATAAGGATCAAGACATTTGAGGTAGAAGAACAGCATCTGCAGACACAGAGGCAGGAAAATGCATAATAGGTTCAGAAGGCTGCAGGAAGTCCCTGGTGGGAAGAGCAGGGGCCTGGAATTGGACTGCCAGGGTTGAAACCCCAGCTCTACTGCAGCTTTGTCACCTTTGTCATTTTGCTTCTCTGAGCTCCAATTCCACCATCCACAGCGTACGGATCATAATGCTTGGCTGGCTCAAAAGGTAGTTTTGAGGATCAAATGAGATAATCTTCATTAAGCGCTAAGCATGGTATTCGGCACAGGGTAAATGTTTAATAAGTGTTGGCCATTATTGAGGAAGTGTTACTGTTTGGTGAAAGGGCCGTATACACAAAGTGATTCCCAAATGCAGAGGCAACTGAGCAACAAAGAAGTCCAGCTTGCCATTGGAGGGTGACTTTATTGGGGAACTTATGGAGAGAAGTATGGTCTTGGGTGGCTGCAAGGCAGGAAGATCTCTGCACCATTACCCCCGCAGACCAGGGATTATATACCATAGGGAAAGGGTACACGTGCTTCAGAGGGAATGGGTAGGAATGTGATCTAAGGGCAGGATTTAAGTCAGTACAAGTTTATCAAGGATGATTGTATGTAAGGGCAGGATGTACAGTAAGTTTGTGCTCTTACACAAGGAACAATACTTAAACTGGAAATTTCAGAGGCATTCCTATAACCCGGGTTAAGCAGAAGTCAATACAGTGCTATGTTAGCCTCCACAGTTACCTTTCAGGAAGGAGAGATTGACAGGGGCCTTATATTCTCTACTAAGATGTTTTGATTACTTAGTAGGTAGCATATAAACTGAGAAAAGTCATGATGAGACTTATATTTGAGAAAGGTTATGTGGGTAGAAGAGGGCAGAATAGACAAGAAGGAGGAGAGTAGAAAGAAATTAGTTACGTAGCCATGATCTCTCCCCATAGTCCAGAGACAAATGATAGCAGCCTGAAGTTCAGTAACTACAGTGAGGATGAAGAGTCTAGACCAGAAATATAGATCTAGAAGACAGGACTAGCCTTAGTGACCTACTGGATGTGAGAAGGCAGGGGAGACAGAATCCGACATTACCTAATTGCCGTCCCCAAATCTGCTCCTGAGTTCAGCTGGGTCCTGCAGACCCAGCCGTCATGTCTACTCCAGATGGACCTGTCATTGCTGCTCTTCATGCCTCCCAGGGACTGACTTCCTGAGGTTGAGAAGGCTGTGGAGGAAGAGTACAAGGGCCTCTTGTTTCTGAAGCTGGATGGAGGCTGCACCTCTCCCAAAGGAAATGAGCTCAGCTTCCCCAAACCTCCCTCCTGGAAAAGAAATCTGAAGCTTGGACACTTGGAGCCTGCCCCAAGACCCTCACTGACGATCACCCTTAGGCATCCGGACAGCGTGTTAAAGCGTCTGGTCCAGGCCCATCTCTGCCTGGGGAGGGCTGGCCCACAGGAGGGATGTGCTTTGCAGAGAGGAAATGGCTCAAACCAGATACCGCTTTGTTTGTTTTCCCTGTGAAAAAGAGAGACCATTTTTTCTCTCCTCTTTTATTTATTTTTTAGGGATCAGGGAAATATTTTTAATTCCTCTAGTTTCCTGCTGTATACAGGTGTTTCCTATGGTATTGCTGTCAGAAAGGACAGAGCTCGTCACATAATCAGCTTTGTTCCTGAGATTATCAAAAAGTCTCCCTGCTATGACCTGCATGGGCCATCCCAAACCCCCTCTGGGCAAGGCGAAGGGAACACACCACTGCTGCATAACCTGCTCTGTGCCCTCCACCAGTCACCCTGGGGTGCATAGCAGGGCTCTGTCTTAGTACCAGCTGATAAGAGGTACAAAAGCAGAGATTAGGAGAGCAGGAAGCCTTTGGTCTCCAGCAATACTCTGTGGTTGTTGAATTCCTAGCTACTGCTAGCAGCTGCAATAGAATCTTCTTTGCTTCTCATACATAAGACAACCCTCCATCCCAACCAGAGATGGCAGCCCTATAGAACGTGAGGATGCCTTCGCTATTGAAAAGGCAGAATACTTGTTCATTTAGGCAAGAAAAATGTTATACATAAACTAAAACTTTGGGAAAAACACCATGTTCTCCTTGCACCACAGAAGCCCATTATGGGAAATCCTTTTATAAAGTGAAGAAACTATTAGTTAAACAACATAATCTCTCTAAATGTATCTGTTTACAAAATACAAGGATTTATGGAGCCTCACATCTGTCTTTTAGAAGTAACAGAACAAATATTTATTGAATATTTTAATTATACAGCCTATCTTTTAAAACCCTCACAGATATTCTGTGAGGTGGGTATTGTGAACTCATTTAAGAAACTATAGCTCAGGATGGTTAAGGGGTTGAGTAGCTGCTGAGGTGCAAGTGGAGGACTTGAACCCAGGTCTTTTCATCCTGTCTCGAGTTCTATGTCATAATCCTCCCTAGAATTCAGTGAAGAGGTAATGATACCTTTGATATTATTTCACATTAAGAACAATGGTATAATGATATGCAGATAATAATTAAAAAGAAATTAATATATGAAACCAAGAGACACCTCCTGTCCAGGCAAATGGAGTGCTTTTATTGGGATAAAATGCAGCAGGCAAAAATTTTCTCCACTATTGAGGTTCTTCCTTGTTTTTCTTTTTTAATTGAGCAAATTTTTAAAATCAACGGATTGCACTTAGTCTGGATTTTAATCTTCTTTTGAAAAATCAGATCATTTGGTGACGCTGGGCCTTGAATGATCTTTTGAAAAACGACCCAGTGTAACACAGGCAGAGAGAGAGCTAGAGCTGAGGAACAGCAGCTCCATTCATTTGGGTGGGGACAGAACAGGACGCCTTCCACATACTCATTTACATTGCCTGCCCGCCCTCTAAAGGCACTGGAGTTAGCAACGCCTCCTCTAAATGATGGCAGAGGGAGGCATGGAAACAAGCTAAAAGGTGGGCCTGGATGAAAATGGGTCTTGCACATTGGGAAGCTCTCCCTTTTCCATCTGCTATAAAGGGGGTCATTGCTCCCAAGAGTCAAACTGCAGTCTCGGAATAGGAGCTCCTGTTCAGAATTTATATCACTGACATAGAGTAGAAAGAGAGTTCATAGAAGGGAGGATAGCTGTGTCTTGTTCAGAGTCAGACAGGGACACATTTTGAACCCAACTTCACTATGCCAGCATGTGACCATGGTTGAGAAAGCCACTTTATCTCTATGCTTCCCTGTTAGATGGGACTGATAATACAAGAATATCTACTTCATAGGGCTAGTAAGAGGATTAAGTGAGCCAACGTCTGTGATGTGCCTTGCACATAGTAAGCACTCAATCTATAGATGTTGATTCCCGTCCTCCTGTTTTTTTTCCGAAACTGGTGAATACGTGACTCATTTGGAGATACAGTCTGTTTATCACCAGGGATATACATGAATCTGTGCTGATATGTCCAAAACCTACAGAAAATCCGGGGTGTGAGGCCTCAAGGAAATCACCTATGTTCCCATTCTCTTTCTCTTGTCTTGTGATTTGGATTTTTAAGAGTATATGCTGAGATGACAGGGCCCATTTTAACTTCAGATTGATCATTTTCTTGAGCTGAAAGCAGTTGCCAATAGCAAAGGGACAGCATTTTAAAAAATATGTTTAGGGCTGGCTGCAAATGGGGCAAATTGACCTAAATTTTAGCAAGCCTCATACTTCCTAAAAACAGCTTCAAGGTGCATACATTTAAATTTAGTAATGAAATATCCTTACGGTATTGTTAGTAACTTCACCTCCTTCCTCCCCTCCCCTCTGGGCATATGTGCCCAGTCCCCAGACACCCAGGACTTGGTTCTGATATTCTGACAGCTCACTGCAGCGTTGTTTTCCAGGTATTTATTCCCCTGCTCAAATCAGACGTCCTGGAGAGCAGAGCTTGAAATTCTCATTTCAGCATTAAAATTTCTTTTTCTTTATTTGATGTTTTCCATATTACATATCTTGTTGCTTCCTTTCCCTTGAAAATATATCATGGACAGCCCTATAAAATCAGTTCTAGTTTACTCATGCACACACACACACACACACACGTGCACATGATTTTATTTTTGTTTTAATTTTTCAGAGGCAGGGTCTCACTCTGTCACCCAGGCTGGAGTGCAGTGGTGTGAGCCTAGCTCACTGTAGCCTCAAGCTCCCAGGCTCAAGTGATCCTCCTGCCTCAGCCTCTCGAGTAACTGGGACTACAGGTGTGCACCACCACACCTGGCTACACACACTTTTACTTAACTGAGATAGTATGAGACACACTGGGTTTATGCAGCAGTGCTTTTCTTTTGGTTTGCTTCCCCCAGATCAGCCCCCCTCCCTGTGTCCAGCCTCCAGAAACTTCACATATACCTTTCTGTAGGATAGTTTATATTCACATAACTATATAAATAATTACATACACATTGTGTGTATATGTGTACATAGAGATATGCACACATAAGGGGTAAGCTTTTTCGGCTATTGATTTATAAAACTGGTGTCATATTATATAAACTTATCTGTATCTTACAATTCTCATTTTACAATTTTTCCTGGAAGTTTGGAGTTTTTTGTTGTTGTTGTTTGCTTGTTTGTTTGTTTTTTGAGATGAAGTCTCACTCTATTGCCCAGGCTGGAGTGTAGTGGTACAATCTTGGCTCACTGCAACCTCTGCCTCCTGGGTTCAAGCGATTCTTGTGCCTCAGCCTCCAGAGTAGCTGGGATTACAGGTGCGTGCCACCACACCCGGCTAATTTTTTTTTTTTTAGAGACGGGGTTTTACCATGTTGCCCAGGCTGGCTTTGAACTCCTGACCTCAAATGATCCACCTACCTCGGCCTCCCAAAGTGCTGGGATTACAAGCGTGAGTCACTGTGCCTGGCCTAATTCATTCTTTTTAATGGTTTCCTAATAATCCGTTAAGTGGATGGGCCATAAACCATTTCCCTTTTTATGGTATTCACTTTGCCTCCAGTGTTTTGCTGCTGTAAACAGTACTGCAGTTAGCCCCCATGGTTGTGTACGCTGGCATTTATGTCTATGGAGTAGATTCTCAGGAATGTAGGATGAGCTGAAGGGTTTGTGTAATCTAATTTAATCGATGTTGCCAGATTACTTTCCCAAAAGGCTGTAACAAGTCACATTTACTCCAGCAATATATCAATATATGAGGGTTCCTTATCTCCATTCCCCCAACCGCAATTGTTATTTTTTCTCCTCTCTCTCTCCCTCTCCTTCCCATCGCCCATCATCTGATAAGCATAAAAAGAAATCTTAGTGTTAATTTAATTTGCATTTCCCTGACAACTACTGTAGTAAGTTTGAGCATCTTTTTATGTTGATTGGCTTTTTGAATTTGCTTTTCTATGAATTGCCTATTTATATCCTTTCTTATGTATCATTCCTGTCATTATGTGAGAGTGCTTTATATAACAGACATTACCTCATTTTCATCTGTTTTAGAATACTTTTCCAGGTCTCTAGTTTTCTCTTTACTTCTTTGATAGTATTTCTATATGTAAATAAGTTTTACATTTTCCTTCATAGTCAGGAGGGCTTTTGTTTCCTGGGGTTTTAAAATTTTAACAGCTTCTGGGAGTTTTCCCTTAGTTAAAAAGGGATACATTCATTTTAATACCCTTTTGGGCACACTCTACACTCTGCCGCTGCATCCTATGTTTCAATTAAGTAATCTCAATTTGCCTTTAGAACGCCATGAACTGCAGAGCCAGGCGTGGGAATCCAGCAAAGCATGCTGGGAACTGTGATCACAGGCTCCCCTTGGACCACGTGTCCATTCCCTGGCCAGATCTTTAGCTGATACCAGTCTGGAATTTTTCTAGCTCCAGCTCTTAGCTTCTGTCATCTCTTTCCTCCCTTGTCAGCCCCCTCCCCCATTTGCTCCTTAAATAGAAGTTTTCCTTCCATTTTCTCAGCTCTCTTCTATATTTTGCCCTTCTCTCTGGCGGGATAGATATGGAATGTCCCTGAACTTGCCATGCCCCTGCTCCAGGGCCTCCCAGGGTTACAGGGTCTTTTCCTGCCATCTTAGCCAGGTCACTCACCCTTCCCTGGACATTGAACTCTCTCTCCAAAAGGATGTCTGCATCACTGTGGGGGCTGCTCACGTGCCTCTTTTTTGCAATCTTGGTTTGCATGTAAGAATTCAGGACAAGCGTTTTCTCTTACGCTCCTCGCCATATTTACCCCTTCCAGATAGATTCCAAATACCTTGGCTCCATGCTTAATAGCTTGCATTTGTTGAGCACTTGTTCGTGTGCCAAGCTCTGTGTTAAGCATTTTACATGTGCTCTCTCATTTGATTCTTATATGAGCCTATGACGTTAAGTGCTCCTGTCCTCACTTTTAGATGAGGCCACGGATGCTTACAGAGGTTGTTACTTGCCCAAGGTCACATAAGGAACAGAATGGAGATGTCAATCAGACACTCCATGTCCAGAACACTGTCTATAATCACGTTTTGATCACATCTGACCCCTATCCTTACCCCATCACTTCTCCTTCCTGGGCCCACAGCCACAGCCACACTTACAGCCTGTGCTGCTCCTCGGGCTGTGAATCATACCCCTACAGTTACAACTTCTATACCATTATCTCCTTAACTCGCTATTTTTTTGTTTGTTTTTAGAAACAAGGCCTCACTCTTACAGGCTGGAGTGCAGTGATAGCTCTCTGCAGCCTTGAAGTCTTGGGCTCGAGTGATGCTCCCACCTCAGCCTCTTGAATACCTCTTGAATACCTAGGACTACAGGTGCATGCCAGCATGCCGGGCTAATTTCTCTATTTTTGTGTAGCGATGGAGTCTCATTTTGTTGTCCAGGCTGTTCTCGAAGTCCTGGCTTCAAGCAATCCTTCTGACTTGGCCTCCCAAAGTGCTGGGATCACAGGTGTGAGCCGCCGTGCCCAGCTTTAATTCACTCTTGTATTCGATGTACCCTGGTTTCATATTTCCCTAACTGGTCTGTCAACTTCAATACAGAGGAATCACAACTTAATTTCTCTGTAAACTCCTCCCCACCACCAAATTGTTGGTTGATAGTATCTTATTTTTCAGGAACTTCCTTTGGCCTCCATCAAAATGAGGTTTAACTAAGACTTCTGTAGGGAGACTGAATCTTCTTAAATCTCATTGCTTTCAACTAGGGGCCTGCAGAAGTCCCTGCCTGATCTTGACTATCAAGCAGGTTCTATCCCCAACATGGGCCAGCCCCTAACCATGTTAAGTAAAATCAGTTGAAAATGGGAATAATACATGTTGGGATTTCCTTATTTTTAAATAAACATTGGTTTATAAGGCACTTACCATACACCTTATTTCACTTATCTTCATAATGATCCTATGTAGTAGATATCATCCCCATTTTACAGAGGAAGAAAATGAAGTTGAGAAAAGATAGGTAGCTTGTCCAGGGTCTCTGCTGTGAAGTGTAGGTCTGGGACTAGACCCTGCACTTCCAACTCCACATCCTCCCCTTGTGGAGTACCAAGTTCAGGGCCTAGTTCTGGACCTTCCATGCCAGGCTGTACTTGGACGTTAGGCTGATCGCAGACAGACCAGCATGGACCAGTCTGACCTCACTGCCAGCACTGTGCTGACCCTGGGGTGGAAGTGAACACCATTTCTACTCTCTCAGAAGGTCCTTTTGCAATCCTCGATCCTCTCTGGGTGAAGTGGCTGGAAGCCACTATGAGTGGAGCCACCTCTCCTGCAAAAACCACAGCAGCCACCGTCCTGGGTTCCTGGAGGCCACTAGGAAGTGGATGTGGATGTGCTGAGATGGTGGGATAAAGTACTGCCTGGACTGTCCACAGCTCTGTTGTCAGTTAATATATATAAAATCTTGTGAGTCATCTGCCCAAATAACTACACAAGGAGCAGATTGGCCAGTATCCAAAAAGAGATTTCTCATGCATCTGGTGGAGGACAGTACAGATGCTGATAGGAGCGTAGCAAGAGGAGATTGAATTATTTATATCTTAGATCTTGTATGCATTGCTTCTTGGGCTGGGGGGCCATTATATTTCTGTGCTCACTATAAGGAGAACCCTTCTTGGGTTTCCCATGAGGAATATAATGCACAGATTGATCTGTGCAGCAACCTTGTATGTTAACCTCTGCTTAGAGCCTGGGAGCCCCCTGTGGGAGGGAGGAGGGCCCCAGTAACTCACCCTAGGGGATTAGTGAAAAACCCAGTCTGTATCTACTCCAAAAGCCTCCCTAGATGACCCATTCTATTCTTAGAGCCCCTGCTTCCTGCTTTGACCCTTCCTGCTTCAGAACCATGAGGCTCTCAAGCTGACCAAGGGGCTAGGCCTGTACCCTTGGTATAGCAGATGGCAAAAAAAAGTAACAGGAAAGAAAACAAAATCTTCATTCCTTCTTTGTATGACTTTTCTGATAAAACCAAAGTGAAGGTTATTTTTTCCCTAGCTGGGTGGCAGCAGTCCCCCGGGGTGCTGGGGAAATTGGGGTGTGCAGGCAGCACACTCGTGTGTGTATGTGTGCACATGCAGGCTCTCGATCTTGCGCTCTCTTTCTTTCTTTCGCTTTCTGTCTCCTCATTTCTTTTTTTTTTTCCCTTTCATAGTTATACTTCTTCTGACCTTGTATCCTTTGACCATCTTGGTCACTGTTATTCATTACCAGTTTTTCACCCACTTTCCTCTATAATTGCTTGTGGATACCTCCTAGGCTATTTGAGCCATGCCGTCTGCCTTCCTGAAACTCTCTTTTTCAAAAGAATGGCTGGCCTCAGCTTGCTAATTTGGAATAAAAGGACCATATCATATTGTTCATTGTATTCCTGATTTAAGAAAGGCAGGGAGTTCCACTTCTAAAATCTTAGGAAGGAGGAGAAGGAGGAGGGATGGGATTCTTTACTTGGAAGAGCTGAGTGTGAAGATGTTGGGTCTGTAGCAATCGCTGGGTTTGCTTGGCATCCCTGAGTTTCCTGGCAGAGTTTGTTCTGATTCTGCCTGAATTTTATTAGGTTATCCATTATCCACCTCTATTTTCATCTACATAAGAAAGATAACCCAAGTTTTTCCAATTTTCTTCTTACATTATGTTAAAAATGAAGAGCGAGCCAGCAGCATGGGTCTTAGCAGCATGGGTCCTTTGCAAGCCCCTCATCTCACAGATGAAGCGGAAGGGCATGGGGGCCAGTGAGTTCACGCCGCTCCTCTGACTGCTGGGTCAGTGGCCTCACCCGCCTCCCAGCTGCTCAGCTCTTGAAATGACTCATCTGGACCTTCCCCTTTAACTTTGCAGGACAGGGCTTGTCTGCTCAGAGACTTAACCCTGTAGTCCCACTCCCTAGACCATTACCTTCCCTGGAGAACTACTCAGGCCATTCACCCACGGAAGCCTCTGAGAGCCCCTGCCCTCACTTGAGAAATTATCCCCATCAGGCTTAGACCTGCAGGGGCAGGCACAACCCTCAAACTGTGGCCACACCCCTGAGGCCAGCTGCATTCGGGACTTGCCCTTTATGGCCCCTTCATACCATACGCCTGGGTAATGGCAAGACTCTCCCCAACCTGCAGAAGCCAGAAGCAGTCTTCCTTCTGAAGGCTGATCCTGACCCCATTGCCCTACCCCACAGCCTGGAGACATCCAAATGACCCCAGCACATGAATGGCCCTGCTCTGAGTGAGTGTCCTTGTGGCTGGAGGCCAGAATCACACTCCAGCTAGCTCCTGTGGTTCAGAAGGCTCCCATTTGTAAATTCCTCTGACATGAAGATGCAGTACCAGCCCATCTGCTCTGCCAACCTATTCTGCAAGATGGGAATGAAAATGACTTGGCAGTAGCAAATCCCTGCCACCCCCTTACAATCCTTCAGGGCCAAACTGGCAACAGCCTGGTATCTCTACAAGGAGTGCGAGGCAGCCCACATTTTGACTAACACCTACTGTGTGTCAGTTGGTATCTTAGGTGACAACAACAATAGCTAAAATAAGGGGAGAGCTTATTATGTGCCAGGCACTGTGCTGGGGCTTTATATGCAATATCTCATTTGGGCTTTACCACAATCCTAAAAAATAAGTGCTATTATAAATGTTTATTTTACAAGTCTGGAAACTAAGGCTCAACCAGGTCAAGTGTCTTGCCTAAGATCACACATCTAGTAAAAGGCACGGTCTGGATGTGAACCCAAACTGTCTAATCAAACACCATCTCCTAGTGTCCCCATAACCCACTAGGGGGTGTTATTATCCTCATTTTACAAATGAGGGTCTGAACAGTTAAGTCAATTGCCTAGGATCCCACAACCCACTAGTTATAGAGTGGGATCCAAACCTGGTCTTATCAAGCTCCAAATTCTGTGCCGTCTCTACTGCTTGCCCGGCAGCCGCCCTGGGCAGGGCAGGAGTGGCTGGATGTGGCCTGCTCCCAGCAGCTGCCAGAGGCTCCCAGCCTGCTGCAGCCACAGCGCCTTACTGCTGACACCCTGAGGCACACAGAGCTGGCATCCTGAGACTAAGCCAGGCTTCTAGCCCTAGGGCAAATGAAAAGAGACCTCCTGCAGGCTGACTGCACCTCAATTTTTGTATTTGAACTATCATGAGCACTTTAAAATGTTTTAATCACCTTTTGGGGGCAAAATATACGTACAATAAAATTCACCCATTTTAGGTGTATACATTGATGAGTGTTGACAAATGTATACAGTCATATAGCCACCACCACGAGATGTATAGAACATGATCAAGATATAGAGCATTTCTGGCTGGGTGTTGTGGCTCACGCCTGTAATCCTCGCACTTTGGGAAGCTGAGGCTGGCGGATCACTTGAGGTCAGGAGTTTGAGACCAGCCTGGCCAACATGGCAAAACCCTGTCTCTACTAAAAATACAAAAATTGGCCAGGCGCAGTGGCTCACGACTATAATCCCAGCACTTTGGGAGGCCAAGGCGGGTGGATCACCTGAGGTCAGGAGTTCAAGACCAGCCTGAACAATCTGGAGAAACCTTGTCTCTACTAAAAATACAAATTAGCCAGGCATAGTGGCGCATGCCTGTAATTCCAGCTACTCAGGAGATTGAAGCACAAGAATCTCATGAACCCAGGAGGTGGAGGTTGCAGTGAGCTGAGATCGCACCACTGCACTCCAGCCTGGGTGACCAAGTGAGACTCTGTGTCAAAAAAAAAAAAAAAGAAGATATAGAACATTTCTATCACCCCAAAAGACTCTATCACCCCAAAAGACCCTTCACACTCTTTACAGTCAATTCCCTGCCCCCACCGCTGGTCCCACGCAATCAGTGATCTTCTTTCTGTTATTATAGTTTTGCCTTTTAAAGAATGTTATGTAAATAGAATCATACGGGAAGTCATTTCTGTCTGACTTCTTTCACTTAGCACAATGCTTTCGAGATTCATGCATGTTGCTGTATGTAGTTTGCTCCTTTTTATGCTGAATAGTATTCCATAATGCACATATAACACAATTTGTCTATCTACTTACCTGTTGATGGACATTAGAGTTATTTCTAGGTCTCAGATATTAATAATAAAGTTTCTTTGAAAATTTGTATATTAAGCATTTAAGTGAACATATGCTTTCATTTCTCTTGGGCAAATACAAGTGAGATTGTTGGTAGGTGTAGCGTAGGTATATGCTTAACTTCATGAGAAGCTACCAAAATATTTTCCAAAGTGACTATACTATTTCACATTCCCACCAACAGCATAGGAGTGATCTGGTTGTTCTGCAGCTTCACCATCGTTTGGTATTGTCAGTTTATTTTAATTTTGCCATTCTTGTGGGTGTGTAGTGGTATCTCTTTATAGTCTTAATTTATGTTTACCTGATGACTAATGTGCTTATTAGTGATTCATATGTATTTTTTGGTGAAGTGTCTGTTTAAATCCTTTGCCCATTTTTACTGTTGTCTCATTATTAATAAATTTGATGGGCAACCTTTTTTCTTTTCTTTTTTTTTTTCTTTTTTTGAGACAGAGTCTCACTCTGTTGCCCAGTCTGGAGTGCAGTGGCACGATCTCTGCTCACTGCAAGCTCCACCTCCTGGGTTTCAGGGATTCTCATGCCTCAGTCTCCTGAGTAGCTGGGATTACAGGCATGTGCCACTACGCCTGGCTAATTTTTGTACTTTTAGTTGAGAAGGGGTTTTGCCATGTTTGCCAGGCTGGTCTCAAACTCCTGGCCTTAAGTGATCGGCCTGCCTCAGCCTCCCAATGTACTGGGATTACAGGCATGCCGTGCCTGGCCAGGTGAGCACTTTTTAATCCCAAAATGTAAACTCTCTATGCTTTTCCTGCTGGACGCAGTGTGGTGTTGTGGTCGGGAGCACAGGCTTTAATAGACCAACTGAACACGGGTTCCAGATCTCCCATCCGTAGCTCCGCAACCCATAATTCAGTTACTTGGGCTCCTAAGGCTCAATTCTCTCTTCAGTAAAAAGGAGATAACTATGAATCCATGTCACAGAGGTGTCATGGGGATTAAATGAGATCATCTTAGCACAGTACCTGGCACAATAATCATTCAGTAAATTGGTTGTTTTATTATTGTTGAAAAATACGTTACAAAAGCCTACTATTACTAATTCAAAACCAGTTTCTAAAGAGAGACAGTGAGCAGGAAGGAAGTGTAGAGAGAATTCCTGAGTATGCGGATGATGCTAGTTACAGAGGGGACCTGAGTGCCCGGCAGCCATTCCCCACACGCAGGTCTGAATTCTCATGGGACCAATGCCCTGGAGTGCTTTCTGTCAGCCCTGGGAGGGGACAGTAACCGTGAATCAGCCCAAGGCCCAAAGGGAGCATCCAGAGGAAAGGGTGGGTGGAAGAGAGAGGGCTGGCCATCAGCAAGCCTCTACAGGCTGAATACCCAACAATCTTGTCTGCCATGCTAGGAGCCTAGCTGCTTTGCTCTGTAAAACCCAACAGAACAAGCTTGTCCAATCCACGGCCCATGGGCCACATGTGGCCAAGGGGGGTGGTTTGAATGTGGCCTAACACAAATTCATAAACTTTCTTAAAATATCATGAGTTTTTTTGTGTGTATTTTATGTGTGCCCTAAGACAATTCTTCCACTGTGGCCCAGGGAAGCCAAAAGATTGAAGAACCCTGCAACAAAACTTTCAAGGGAAGCAACTCAACTCAGCTGGATGGCTTTTGTTTCTTTTCCCTTTTTGTAGTAGGTTGGTGAGAGGAGATGGAAAAGTTTATTTTAAAAAGTCAGCTCCAAGATCCCCTTTGGTCCCATTGTAGCTGAGTAGGCTTCAAGGGAGCGGGGGTCTATCCCGTACTTTGGATGAAGCCCTCTTGATATACTAGAGACTGTGGAATCCTGCCTTGAGTATCCCTGGGCAGCAGAGGACCCCTTGGAAGGGGCCTGGAGGCATGGAGCCTCCCCCTTAGTGACCGAAGACAGATACTGAGACCAGACCAGAGATGTGGACTTCGGACCTGGGGCAGACAACATTCTACTATATTCATAATGCATTAATTCTACCTTCTGCATTATACCTTTCTTTTCTTCAAATTTTCTCCTTGCTGAAATGGGTCTGAAAATATCAAGCAGCCAACAGATATATTCAACCACTCTAGATAAAGAAACAAATTTTAAGTATTTTTGATGTGTCATGTTCTAGGATAGGTTGGGTTGTTAAAACTGGAGAAGACAGATACCCATGGATAGAGATATGGAATTATAATAGATTTCATAGCTCCAAGTAGAGACAGGAGGCTCAGACTGTTAAGTAATGGCTTGGGCAGGAGAAAGCCTCATTCTTTGCCCTTTGGTTACTATTGTAGGGAGCTTGGACAAGTCACTGAACCTTAATTAAAATATTCAAATCTGACGTTCTCAGAGCCTCCCTGGATGACAATTTGTTTCCATTTTCACTTCAAGGTCTGGATCTATACTTATCAAGCCCTCACAACGTTGTCCCAGTGCTGTTGGTTTACGGAGGCATCATTCATTTATTCGTTCATTCAGTTTACTGGCATTTACTGAGTACCTACTATGGGCTAGGGGATGGGGCCATGAATAACATATGGTCTCTGTGCTCAGCAATTACAGTAGAAAGAGAAAAACATGAAAAATGTGGGTATTTTAAAAGCTCTCAGGCCAAGTGCAGTGGCTCACTCCTATAATCCCAACAATTTAGGAGGTCAAGACGGGTGGATCACCTGAGGTCAGGAGTTCGAAACCATCCTGGCCAACATAGTGAAACCCCGTCTCTACTAAAAATTAAAAAATTAGCTGGGTATGGTGGTGGGCACCTGTAATCCCAGCTACTCGGGAGGCCGAGGCATGAGAATCACTTGAACCCGGCAGGCAGAGGTTGCAGTGAGCTGAGATCACACCACTGCACTCAAGCCTGGGCACAGAGCAAGACTCCATCTCCAAAAACAAAAGCAAAAACTCTCTGAGTTCTGGCAACACCTTCTTTCAGTTCCTCAAACACCTCCTGTCTCTCCTCCAGGAGGTTTTTGTGTAAACTCTACTTGGAATGCCCTTGGCTACCCCTGCCCACCCTCTGACTAACCCTCCTCACCCCTCAAACCTCACACTTTGCCTGGATCACTTCTATTGACCTCAGTTTAAATGTCACATCTTTGGGTCAGATTTTCTTGTCCCATGCTCTCCTAGAACCCCTTTCCTCTTCAGCATTTATCACCCTAATAAATAATAAGCTGGAGTTAAGATAATAATGGCTATGAAATATATGTCTCCCCTACTAAACTGTAACCTCCATTATGAAAGGACCCTTTTGATTTGGCTCATTCCTATACCCTGAGCACTCAGTCCAGGGCCTGGAATACAGAAATAATGAATGAATGAATATGTCCAAGATGTACTAAAAAAAAAAAAAAAAAAAGAGGGAGCTGCCAATTCTGCCTGAATGGGGGAAGGTGCATTGTGGGGAAGGGGAGCTTCACAGGGGGTTTTCTGGAAGTGCCCAGGGTGAAACTGTGCTTGAATGAAGCTCAGATGTCAGTTTTTCAGACTGCGCTCTCTGTATATCTAGGCACTAGTAGATTCTTTCTAGAACTTTATGTAGTATTTTGCAAATGTAGTTAAACAGATTTGCGAATTCAATAATTTATAAAAACTTAAGCTTGTGTTCTTCTAACATTCTTCTGAATCCAGTTATTTTTCTTCTGCCTCCAAATTAGACACTTCCCCCATGCATTAATTCCAAGTACAGTCAAAGATTAAGTAAGGAAATGAGGCACATGAAAAAATTTCTAATTTTTTTGCTAATAATCTAATGACTGTGACATCTAAACACTGAAAACACCTTGATTTGTGGATAATAAGGCTATCTAGAATTTTCAAGGGATCATGGACAAATAACAATAGGCAATTTGATCAAGTGGCCATGTAAAACTATTGGTGCAGATGCAGACTGATTAAAGTGGAAAACATTCTTTTTTTCTTCCTAGCTTCCTGCTCTGCCATTGCCTTGATAATGTGAGCCAACGCCCATTAGCCTCCACAGGACAAGCCCTAGGCTGTAGTCTGGGCATGCTGGAACCTGCCTGACCTGTCACTTCAAGGCCAGCCCTGAGCCTCTGAGAATGGGCCTGGGAACCATGAGAAATTATGTCTATTTGCAGCAGGCAGGGCCTCCTTTGGTCTCCAGCATAGCCCTTGCCCCATCTACTCTTTTCACTTTACATGGGCTACTAGGGAAAGTGGCTTCCTCTTTGGGTTTTGTTACATACTTTAACAAAGACTGTGCATGCAGATGGCCTGGCATGTACTAGGTGCTCAGGATGTTGCAGCTACTGAATTATTATCATTGATTTCTTCTGCATGTGACTTGGATCCACAAGTCAAATGCAAAAATTTGTCTTGACTGATGGTCCTCTCCTGTCTCCCTCCAGTACCCCCTCGTGAGGCTTGCAAGGGCAGAGACCAGAGGGCCCAGCACCATGTCCTGCTCATGCTCACTCTTGACTGCAAGGGAGGCAGGGTTGGGAGACGCTCTAACAGGATAGGCTACAGCTGACTGGGATGCAGACCAGGGGCCAGGTCCTTGGGAAATTTGTTCTAATCTTAGAAGGTATGCCTTGGCTTCCTGCTGCAGCCTGAAGGACAAGTGTCCTGGACCTCAGGACACACACGCACACTCACACTGTCACTTGACTCCTGCCTGGGAGGCAGGAATGGCCCCTAGTGAAGGGTACTTATGTGGGCCTCCAGGTGGCTGTAACATACCCCAGGACTCCAGGCAACCCTGGAAAGGTGGCTCCCTGGAGCCCAACCGCCCTTCAGACTTAGAGGAGCTCTCTGTGAAGTCAATTTTATTATTGAACTAACCAACAGTAAAGAGTCAGAGTAGTGCATGACAGGGAGATTCTGAACTTACCTTAGAGAGTAACAAATCATACATTTACTTGCTGGCCTAGGTGAGTAAATCCATCTAAATCACCCATGCCAGCTATGAAGAGACATTTCTTTCCTGCTCTTCCCCTTTGTGGAAAAAAAAAAGAAGAAGAAGAAGAAGACACTCAAGCTGTTCAGAGGCTGCCAGACTGACATGGTTGAGTTTGATCGGCACCTCTGCCCCTGCATGCCTGCTGGTGGGAAAAGGAAGGAGACGACAAAAATGGTTATGTGTAACTCCCTGACGCATTGCTGCCTTCTGCCTCTTCATCCCAGCACCCTCTCCATCTCCTTTGCAGCCTTCGCTCACCCTCCCTGTCTTCAGGCTCTGCCATCACCTTGTAATTTGAGCCAAGATTCACCCTTAGGTTTGTCTGACCACAAATCCTAAGCAGGTGCTTCAGGGTCTGCCCTGGGCCCTCCACTCTGGCAACTCACCCTGTCTGAGCACTCCTCCAGTCCTACTTCTCCCCTCAGCTCCCCCTCTCTGTAAATGACACTCATCTCCACCCAGAAGCCAGAGCCAGAAATCTGGGCATCATCTTGACTCCTCCCTGTCCCCAACTGTCAGTCCCCAATTCTGGTCAGTCCTTCCTCCTAAATTGCTTTTGAGTCCTATCAATAATCTCCCCTCCACTAACCATACCCCCATCCAGGCCATCATCCTCTCTAGTTTTAAAGACTCCTGAAATCAACAGAATATTGACTCCAACCCTGTGGATCCAAGCCATCCTTAAGTTCTCAATTTATTCTCAGAGGGACTTGCCTGCTCATGGTCACCCCTGGGCCCAGTTTTCTGCCTCTGCTGAATCTCTGTTCTCCATTCTCCTATAAGGAGGGAGCCTCATCTGCTCTGCTCTGCTCTGATGAATCTCTGGAGCCTGGCCTAGGGTCTGGCATGTTCTGAGCCTCATTAATATCTACTGAGTAGTTCATTCAATAAACTCCACATCTTGAAGCTATTCTTTTACTCCCCTAAATGTGGACTACGCTCTTGATTCTCACTCTACAGGTCTAAAAAGCACCCACAAATAAAAAGGCTGCTGCACACAGTTCAACTTTTACTGAAGGTCTGAAGATTGTAGGAAGAGGTCATGCTGACACCACACAGCTAACAATTCTAAATCAAGCATTTGAGATCCTAATCCTCACAGTCCTTTCAGCCATCCCATTGCCAGAGGTTCTTTCTTTCTTGCCATTTCACCTCAGAAGGGGCCAGCCCTTATCCATTTCTCAGCTCTCCTTGCTCCTGCTCTCCTCCACACTCACTCTTCCCAAATGCAGCTCCCAGTTCCCTTGGCAGATCCAGACCCCACAAGAAACTCAGCCCAATAAAAAGATCTTCTGCCACCTTCTGCAGGAGGTGGCATAGTTGCCAACTTGCTCATTTTTTACCTTCCATGACAGTGGCAGTCGCCTCTAGACTGGGCTCTCCACCCCTGAAGCCCACTCCTGACCCCCAGCCCACACATTTCTTACCCTGCAACCATAGGCATCTTGCAAAAATGAATCTGTGGTTTTGCCTTTTGCTTAGAACCCGCCAGTGACCTCAGATGGCCCTTAGGCCAGAGTCCCAACTTAGGCAGCCTTTCATGCTCTGGCCTCATCTTGCACGCATGCCTACATGACAGAACTTGTCATTCCCTGAGGCTTCCCCGGCCTTGAACTCCTCACCTGTGCAGCTCCCTCATGAGAATGACCAACTGTATTTACTCTTCAGGCTTGGCCAGTTTGTTACTTCCTCCTGGAAATCTTAGCTAGCTCTCTCCACTGGCATGTGAGCTCCAGTGATAAGCAGTGACTTTCTCTTCTTCCCCACTATGTTCTCAGAACTCAGAACACATTGTGGGTGTTTGCAAATACTTGACCCGCTGACCCTATTAGTTTCCTATGGCTGCTGTAACAAATGTCCACCAACTTAGTGGCTTGCACTGTATGAACTTATTATCTTAGAGTTCTGGAAGTCAAAAGCTCAAGATGGACTACAATCAAGTTTTTAGCAGGGCTGCATTTCTTCTGAAGGGTCTAGGGAAGAAACCATTTTCTTGCCTTTTTCAGCTTCTAGAGGTTGCCTGCCTTTGCTGGTTTGTGGCTCCTTCCTCCATCTTCAAAGACAGCAATGGTGGGTAGAGTCTTTCTTGCCTCCCATCACTCTGGCTCTCACTCTCCTGCCATCCTCTCACTTTTAAGGGCCCTTGTGATAATATGGGACCCACCAAGTAATCCAGTCAGCTGATTGGCAGCGTTAATTCCATCTGTAACCTTAATTCCTCATTGCCGGTTAATCTAACATATTCACAGGTTCCAGGGATTAGGATATGGACATCTTTGAGGGCCGTTATTCTGCTACCATACTGACTGACCTTATCATACTTTACATACTTGCTTTATTGTCCCTGTTCCACAGTAGGCCATAAACTCCAGAGGTGTAGACCGTACTCATCCTGTCCTTCTCTGTGTATGTCTCATCCAGGGTGCTTTCATTCATTGTGTCTTTAGAGCCTCACAACTATCCCATGATAGTTGGGGTAGGTAAGGCAGGTGTTAGGATCCCATTTTCCAGATGAGGAGGCTGAGACTGCAAGAGCTCATGTGAGCTGACACTCAGGAAAGAGACAGATCCAAGATGATGCTCAGGACTAACCTTGCATTCTTACCAGCAAGCCTCTGAAAGCTCCCTGCATTAGGCAATGGGAGAGCATATGAATGATAGCAATAAGCATAATTGTAAGAAGAAGAGAAGGAGAAGAAAAAGAGGAGGAAGAAGACATGACAAATTCCCTTTTAATAGCACTGCCTTAAAAGAGTCGCAGCAGATTCCCTCCCTTTGCCCAAGGTTTTCAGAATGGATTGAAACATAGATTGATACCTATCTGCTTCCAGGTAATCCTTCTAAATAGCAAATAATGTAACTTTCCTCATCATCCCAGCTTAAGAAATGAAGTCCACATGTTGTAGCACAGCCTCAGTATAACTGCTTTCACCAAGCACTTCCCAAGTGCTTAGTGGGCACTTGAGGTATGAGCCGGCACCGAGGAAGCTCACGGTGTGTGGTGGCTATGACGGCTGCTATCATCTTAGATACTCCTCATCACCACACAGTGACACAGGGATTGGCTGCTATCATCTTAGCTACTCCTCATCACCACACAGTGACACAGGGATTGCCCACCTGATTTTACAGATGTTGAAACTGAGACTCAAGAAATCAAGTGACTTGCCCAAGGTCATCTATATAGCTAATAAGTTCTGGAGCTTGAATTATAACTTGTATATGTTTTACTCTGGACAAGCCACGTCTTTCAATTTCTCTACCTTTCTTTTTGCTTAGACCATAGCGAACTAAAGTTTCCCATAGACACCATGCTCTTCCATGCTTTTGACACTTTGCATGTACCAGCCAGCCCCTGTGCCTACAACATGCCTTCCTCCTTCTCCCCTCATGCCCACCTTCTCCCCTAGCAAGCTGTTATTTGTCCTTCAAGACTCTGCGTAAGCATCATTTCCTCTGTGAAGCGTTCCCTGATTCACCTAAGCAGGTTAAGTACCCCTTCTCCTGAGCTTCCATTGCAGTGTTATGCATGTCCCAATTGCAGCAATGGCCTGTTTTCATTCTGATAGTTTTATTACAAGTCTGCCTTTAACTAGAGTAGAAGCGGCCGGGCGCGGTGGCTCACGCCTGTAATCCCAGCTCTCAGGGAGGCAGAGGCGGGAGGATAGCTTAAGCCCAGGAGTTCGAAACCTGCCTGGGTAATACAGTGAGACCCCGTTCTCCACAAAAAGGAAAAAAAAAAAAAAAAAGACAACTAGAGTAGAAGCTCATTGAACTCTAGGACCATGAAACTTCATCTTTATATCCCCACATCTGACCAGTGTCAGGCCCATTAGGTGTTCAATAAATATTCACTGAATGAATGAATAAGTGAACAGCCATGGACTGAGTGCCCCCTCAAGCCAGAGCCTTCACAGGTACTTGACATGAAACTCACTCTGTCTTCCTCGCAGACATACAAACCCTCCCAGTGGAGGGTTGGAAGAGACTTCTCAGATGTGTCTGCAGCTGCAAGGCATGCTGGGAGCAGGGAAGGGCTGAGCCTGGGGGTGGAGGGTGCTGAGCACGAGGGAAGGGAAGTCACGAACATGGAAGCAAAGCCAATTTCCCTCCATTGGCCCCTCCTACCCACAATCCAACAGACTGGCTGTAAGAACTTGACAATTTTTATAATAACAGTTTTATTGAGATATAATTTACATACAAGTCACCTATTTAAAGTATACAATGAAATACTTTTTGGTATATTCACAGACTGTGCAACCACCACCACAGTTAATTTTAGAACATTTTCATCACTGAGAAAGAAGAAAGCCTGTAGGCTTTAGCTATCACCCTACCTCCTGTCTTCCCATCTCCTCCAGGCAACTATTAATCTACTTTCTTTCTCTCTGAATTTGCCTATTCTGGACATTTCATAACAATGGAATCACATAATATGTGGTCTTTTGTGATGGGCTTCTTTCACTTAGCATAATGTTTTCAAGGTTCATCACATTTACTATATATTAGAGCTTCATTCATTTTTATAGGTGAAAAATATTCCACTGTGTGGCTGTGCCACATTTTGTTTCTCCATTTGTCAGTGAGTGGACATTGTATTTAGTCTGTTCTCACACTGCTAATAAAGACATATCCGGCCAGGCACGGTGGCTCACGCCTGTAATCCCACACTTTGGGAGGCTGAGGTGGGTGAACCTCACAAGGTCAGGAGATCAAAACCATCCTGGCTAACCAGTGAAACCCCATCTCTACTAAAAATACAGAAAATTAGCTAGCTGGGCATGGTGGCATGTGCCTGTGGTCTCAGCTACTTGGGAGGCTGAGGCAGGACAGCCGCTTGAACCTGGGAGGTGGAGGTTGCTGTGAGCTGAGATCACACCACTGCACTCCAGCCTGGGTGACAGAGTGAGACTCCATCTCAAAAAAACAAAACAAACAAAAAAAAGGCATACCCAAGACTGGGTAATTTATAAAGGAAAGAGGTTTAATGGACTCACAGTTCCACATGACTGGGGAGGCCTCACAAGCATGGTGGAAGGCAAAAGAGAAGCAAAGACACGGCCTACACAGCAGCAGGCAAGAGAGATTTTGCAGGGGAACTCCCCTTTATAAAACCATTAGATCTCGTGAGACTTGTTCACTATCATGAGAACAGCATGGGAAAGACCTGCTTCCGTAATTAAATTACCTCCCACCTGGTCCCTTCCATTAAACATGGGAATTAGGAGAGCTAGAATTCAAGATGAGATTTGGGCGGGTACACAGCCAAACCATGTCAGACATGGACTTGATATTTTGGTTCATCTGTTTGACTTGACCCAGGGCTCTGGACAGCTGGGATGTGTGAGTATTCAAAACCCTTGTCAAGACCCTAAAAGCCATAAAGTGAAACTTAGCTGCATTTATTTTTCAATTGCTAGATATCATGCACATCCATCTCTCATAGATGATATGAGCTCAGGGATGGGGTGAGAGTGTCTGTTAAGCTCCTGCCTTAGTAATAAAAGAGCCCACCAAGATGGCTGAGTCCAGATGGTCCACTCTTGAGCAAAGAATGGCTGCAAGCAGCAGGGAGCACATCTTAGCCAGCTGGGGCTCTGTCTGGGACTTCTATATCCAAGAGGCAATGGAAGGACAGGAGAAGATTAGACATCCAGGATGCAAGCCTAGACATCCCTCAGAGTATTCAGGAATGCTGCTAGCCCCATAGCCAACATCCAGTAATAGCTAACAATTAGCAAACACTTCCTACATGCCAGGCCCTGTTCTAAGCATTTCACATACAAAAACTCATTAAATCCTTCCAATGAGCCTGTAACATAGCTACTATCACCATCATTCCGTTTTACAGATAGGCAGCCTGAGGCATGGACAAATTAAGTAACTTATCCAAGGCCATAGAACTAGTAAATGTAGAGCTGGGATTTGAACGCAGGCAGTCTGGCTCAAAGCCTCACCTCTGTGCTACTCCCTTCATAGAGCAGTTCAATGCATAGTGCACCCTCCAGGGCAGACAGTGCATCAGCCTCCTTCCTGCCATCCATGGAAGAAGGGCGGTGCCACTGCCAGAAAACAAGATGAGTGTTTGCATATTGGGTTGGACCAAAGGATGATGGATGTTAATGGCCTCATTTACAAACAAGGAAATTGAGACTCAGAGAGGTTCACACCCAACATATATCAGAAGTGAGACTGAAATCCAGATCTGACTCTGAATTTGTTGTTCTCTGTGCTTTCCCAACCCCACCAGACTCAAAATAATTTCTTTTCTTTCTTTATGCTTGTACAACTGTTAACACATTTTAGAGACAAATTTCCCACCATCATCTCCCATATTACACTGATAAAATACTGTCACTGCAATGGCATTCTTGATGAACATCTCCCTCCCCTCTGTGGTTCCCTGCTGGCACCTGGGCATTTGCCCAGACACTAGCAATCACTACTAAACCCACAGACCCCGACCTGGAGGACCGTCCCAGGCACCAGCGGCTGTGAACTATGCTGATTTTAAAACCACTGAAGCAGCCAGGACTGTTCCCTACAGTGTGAGGATGACTAAACCCTATCTGGACTATTGGGTGACAATGCCAAGTCCTGGGAGCAAATGGGAAGCCCTGGAGGTTCCAAACGGGGACACACTCCCAGGGTCAGTGCCTGTGTGTGGATCCTTTGTGTGAGTGGAGCACCTCAGGTGGGATTTTCCCTGGGAGCCAGTTGCAGAGGCCAAGGACCTGCCATTTTCAGATCCTTAAAGTCTACAAGTGGTTAGGTAGGGGACATCTGGGACTTTTTTGGTTTTGTGTGAAATATCTGATTACATGTATTTGTTGATATACACTTGTTTCAGTTCCTCTACATTATCTATTTCTTGCCGTTCTTTACCTTTCTGTATTCTTCCCACCCCTGAAAAAGTCTGTTCACCCCTTGAGGGCCATCACGGTTACCCCAATGCATTTTACAGTGTCTACAGATGCTCAGGAAGGGATGATTAAATGACTCAATAATATGGATGGGGCACGCAATATTCACGAATGACATTCAGGATTTCTTACCCTCTATCACTTTAGCCAAAGAAATCTTCTGGCCCTAACCCATGTAAACCAAAAGTATCTGAGATAGGTCTTTATTTAGAAAGTTTATTTTGCCAAAGTTAAGGATGTACCCCTAGGAGGCAGGTCTGTGCCTTTCTCTAAAGATGATGTTGAGGGCTTTCATATTTAAAGAGGAAAGGATGAACATTGGGGAAAGAGGAAGAAATTTTAAAAAGGTGTGAGTAGATAAGAGATAAATGGTTGCATTCTTTTCAGACTTTGATCAGCCTTTCACCAGATACACAATTTACATGTGAGAGATGAGTAGAGGAAACAGTCTACCTATTGCCTCCATAGCTCAGTGAATCTGCATTTTTACATCAGAGGAAGCAATCAGATATGAATTTGTCTCAGGTGAGCAGGAGAGTGACTTAGAGTTCTGTCCTTTGTCCCACACCTGGGAAGATAAGCTATTAATTTACATTATCACGGTAAAATTCAACAAAACTGTTTTAGGGTAAATACCTTGGGGCCACAAGGAATTTTCTAGTGGGAAAATTATGAGGGGGTTATGTGGCTTTTTAATCTTTGTCTATCTTAATCAGGAATAAAGTGGGAGGCAGATTTGCCTGATGCATTTCACAGCTTGACTTTTCCCTTTGGCTTAGTGATTTTGGGGTCTGAGGTTTATTTTCCTTTCAAGCCCATCCCATCTGCATTCTACACCAAAATGCCCTCCAGGCTCCCACTGGAATAACAGGACCAGTCCCCTCACATTGAGAATGAAAGGCAGATTAGGGTGACTAAGGAGACAACCCAGACCTCAGTCTTTGGGCCTCTTCTCTTCCCTATTCTCCATTTCCTCTGACTTTATGCAGTCCTGTAACATCAACTACCATCTCTAGCTAGTGACTCTCCAAGTTTGGTTTCTGGCCTGAAACACTTCTCTGAACTCCAGACTTGGGTATATATTTAACCTCCTGCACTGCATCTCCACTTAGACGTCTAATAGACATGTCAGACTTTCAGGACCAAGAAAGAACTATTCATTGCCCACCTAGCCCCACCCACTCCTCTCTCCCCAACATGGCTTTCCAACCCAGAAGCAAATACCCCATGCATCCTGTTATCCAAGTCAAACCCTCAGGAGTCATCCATGATTCTTCTCTTTCCCTTGCTCACACCCATGCATTGGTAATTCCTGGCAGCCTGACCTTCAAATCCCATCCCCCTGCACAAGTCCGGTTCACTCCCTCACCCACTCTCAGCTGGACTGCCGCCAGCACCTGCCTCTGCTCACCCGCTTCCAATCCTGTCCCTCCTCCACAGACAGCCCCTTGATGTGTGATTCAGGTCACATCCCTCCTTGAAACCCTCCAAATGACATCCCGCTGGCTCAAGATAAAACACAAACTGCGTGCTCTGGTCCATGAGGCCCAATGTAGCTGGCCTCACACCACCTCTCGCTTCTTCCCGCCCCTTCTTGTCCCTGCCACCCTTCTCTTTTCTCTGCCCCTCAACCTTTGTTTCTGTCTGTGCTTCTGCTCAGAACAATTTTCCTCTTCTCTTTTCCCCAACTGGGATTCAACTCATGTGCTCTCTCTTCAGAGATGTCTTCTCACATTCCCATAAAATAAGTGCCCTGTTTTATTTTCTTCACAGAATATAACAAAGTATCTTGTGGTTTCGCTGTGTGCCTGTTTATTGCTGAAGTAGCAACTTCTGAAGGGCAAGGACTGTCTTGTTAACTGATGTATCTCAGGGCCTAGACCAGTAAATGTCTATTAACAAGAGACTGAGCAAGTTAACTCTTCCAGTAAAGGTACAGAGTGAGTACAGCATGTTGGTGTGGGAAGAGCTAGAACTTTGGAATCCAGAAAATTCTCATGCCTGCACTTACTGACTTGAATAGTAAGTTACTTAGCAACTCTGGGCCCCAGTTTCCTCTTTTAGAGAGGTAAGAATTATAGAAAATATATCGAAGGCTGTAAGCACAGTGCCTCTCACATAGGAGGTACTCTGATAGACAAGTAGGTCAAATGGACCTACCTGGTTCCCAGTCCAGAAACTTTTGCCTCCTCCTCGGATGGTAATGGTCAAACACTGGGATAAATTGAAGAACTAGGGATAAGTAAGGACATAAAGGAAGATTCTAGAGTCATTGCAGTATTTCAGAGAGACTCCATGGTGGTATTCTCGCAGTGATGGTTTAAGCATGGTCACACTGGAAGGGGTGATCCCCTTCAGTTCTGGAGGAGTGAAGAAGCAAACATACCTCAGACCTTTGAGGCTCTGGGCTCTGGCCTATTTCTGGTGAGAGAGATAAATTTCCTTTTAGCTAAGAGCATAGTTCTTCCAGTCCCACGCTGGGCTGTCTCACTGCATCTTCTCTTAAACTGTAGATGATCAGGCCTTCCCTGGTGCCTTGTTTCCCTAAACCATAGCCCAAAGGCTGGGAGATACTGAGACCTTGGACCAGCGTAGAGGGTGGAGACACAGGGCAGAGCCTGGGAAGCAGGTAGAGCCTAGTCTGGCCTGTACATAAAGGTCTCATTATGTGGATGGTCAGCAGCATCCAAATTGTGTTTACGCAACATAGCAACAGCAGAGGGGAAGTTCCATGCTGTCCAGACAAAGGGGCTCCTCAGTTCTCAGAAGAAAGTCCCATAGAAATAGAAAGTAAACACCAGAGGTGATTTTCTCCTGGCCTTGGCAAAGTCAGACCAGACAGTAACCAAAGGCATGGTTTCCGAGTTACCCGGCACGGCCCAGCTGGAAGGTAGCAGGGAGGGCTTCATAAGCAAGGCCTGGGCCGGGGAAGATGGAGTGCAGGCCTGCGATCTGTAAAGACAAGTGTGAGCTAAAGCAGGGCCCAAAGGGAGATGAGTACAGAAAACAGATCTAAGACATGGAAAATGGCCCAAGAAGAAAGGACAAGCTAAAGTCAAGGCAGTGACCAAGACCTAGAGGGTAGGTGCTGGCAGGGGAGGGACTTAATCTGGGTATGGTCAGCGGGGGTGAGTTGAGGGTGTCAGTGACTCTGGCAGCAGGTGCCCAGGTCCTGACACCAACAGACCAGGTCGGATGGAATGAGGAGGAAGAAACCAACCTTAGATGAGCACTTTTTTTTTTTTTTTTTTTTGAGGCAGAGTCTCTGTTGCCCAGGCGGGAGTGCAGTAGTGCAGTGACATGAGCATGATTTACTGCAGCCTTGACTACCTGGGCCCAAGCCATCCTCTCTCCTCAGCCTCCTCAGTAGCTGGGACCATAGGCACAAGCCATCACACTAGGCTAATATTATATACAGATGGGGTATCTCTTTATTTCCCAGTCTGGTCTCGAACTCCTGAGGTCAAGAGATCCTCCTGCCTTGGACTCCCAAAATGCTGGGATTCCAGGCATGAGCTACTGTGCCCAGCCAAGCACCTGCTATGTTTCAGGCTCTGTGCTAAGTGCTTTATGGACATCACAGGAACAGAGAAAGAACTTTTAATCCAGAGAGGCTAAAGGTGTCTTAGGAAAGTCTGGGAATAGGTAGAGAAACTGAAGTTTTCAGACCTAACAGTCAAGGTGAGGGTATGGCCTTAGCAAGACTGCCGTGAAGAGCTCCTGGCCCATGGCTGAGGTGGTGTGGCACTGAGCACACTGCAGTGGGGTTAGCAGCTGTACCTGCCAGAATTGCAAGGCAGAAATCCAGGGCAAGCGTCAAACAGGCTGAGCTGCCAGCCCCGATTCATCCCGAAGACCACGCTTCTTCCACTGCACCTATGCAACTCAGAGGCTAATAATAATGTTGAGATTTGTATAGCACTTTACAGTTGCCAAGGCACTTTCACAAACGATGCTACTTAACCGATGTCCATTACTGGAGTCTCAGGAGTTGGAGTCAGATGTTTCACAGATTATCCTGTTTGGTCTGTCCTGTGTGACTCTGGCTGTCACTTGCCTTCTCTGGGTTTAATGTGCCCAGAGGGCAGACGGTAATAATCAGTCAGTCTTCCACAAAAGAGGATGGGAAGTGTCTGGAGAGGAGCTGATGGTGAGAGGATCTGCCAAGCTTTAACAAGCTCTGGAGTCCTTAGTCTAAAGAAAACCCATTCACTAGGCTCCAGGAAAACAAACTCAGAGGTATTAGAATCTTTCCTTCAACCCAACTTTTAAGCCCTAAATGCTTCCAGAAGCCTCAGAGTTCTCTCACTTCTGAGCCCCTTGCCAAGGCCAGTTTGAGACAGGGAAGTAAGGGAGGAGCTTTTGATTCCTATACAGCTCTATTTTTAACTGGAATTTATCTTCCTGCTCCACCAGTGATTGGCGCCTTTGAAGCTGAGGTAAAGCGCACTGTCAGCAGGACCCAAGCGTAAATAGCAGGGGACAGAGAGACTGATCTGTGATGTGGGCAGGAAGTTAGACAGATGGACAAACCAATCAGCCAGCGTCTTTGCCAAGAACAGCTCAATTAATCACACACTGTCCCAAGCCTCTCTTCGCTGTTCCATTCTCTGGCAAGTGTGAGGGTAAAACGGGTCAGGTCTAGGAGCCCTCCCCAGTGAGGAACTCATCAGGGTGGGGCCTTGCACTCCCCGGTTTTCCCCCAGCATCATGGGGAAATCTGGCATCTTGAATAGAGGTGATTCCTTTTATATCTTTATGTGAAATCAGCATTTGGTGTTTAGGCTGGGATGGAGATGAGCTTGAATTAGAGCAACCCACAGTAAAGGGGTACCTGTCTTTTCCTCCAGAACAGCCATTCACAGATCGGAAAGTCCATGGCCCCAGCAGTTCCTTCAAATCCCTAAACGAAGCCTTTTTTGTTTTGTTTTGTTTTGAGATGGAGTCTCACTCTGTTGCCCAGTCTGGAGTGCAATGGCACCATCTCGGCTCACTGGGAACCTCCGCCTCCCAGGTTCAAGTGATTCTCCTGCCTCAGCCTCCCAAGTAGCTGAGATTACAGGCACACACCACCACACCCAGCTAATTTTGTATTTTTAGTAGAGATGGGGTTTCACCATGTTGGCCAGACTGGTCTTGAACTCCTGACCTCAAGTGATCCACCTGCCTCAGCCTCTCAACGTGCTGGGATTACAGGTGTGAGCCACTGTGCCCGGCCTGTCAAAGCCTTCTTCTCAAAGCTTTACCCCATTAACTTGACTTCCCTGCTGGAAGTGGGTGGGAGGTGAGGAGATCTGCACCTCCTTTGCTCCAAGGGGACAGCATCTTAGAATGACTAAAGTTATTTACTTTGAAGGGAGCACCCAAATAAGAAAGCTCGGAGATACCACTTTCAGCACAAAAGGAGGGCCAAGGAAGTGTGTGTGTGTGTGTGTGTGTGTGTGTGTGTCTGTGTGTGTACAAGCGAGTAAGCTCGCTGCTGGAAGGAAGCATCCCTTGTTTTTGTAGACCACAAGAGCCAGGGAAAGGCAGAGATGGATTTTCTCAGACAAACTACTGCCCAAATCCTCCCATTTTCAGACTAGAAGTGAGGAGGGGAAGTGACGGGGGAGTTCGAAGTCTGTGTAAGAAATGCTGCCATCGTGGTGACAAAAGACAAAAATCTAACGTCTCTGGGACTGGACATGTAAAAAATCTGATTCAAACCAAGTGGTTATGTAGGCCTCCTATAACAAGACAGAAATGAACCCGCCATTTCCAGCGTCACCGACTTACTGTGTGTCTTGGTGACAAACAGTACATGAGAATAAATGGTGTCCTGGGGTGCATCTTGGCCTCTTCAGGGAACCTGGAGGCACCTCAATGGAGGGACAGCCGCGGTAAACTGATGACCGCGCTGGAGGCAAGACTCATTGCCAGTAACAATAACAACCACCCTTCCAAAGCACTTGCGACGTGCCAGGCCTTGTCCCACCACTCTGGGTATATAGCAAATCATTTAATCCACAAAACAACTGATGCGCTACAACCATCCTGGTCAAGGCGCAGAAAGGTTAAGCTTGCCCCAGGTCCCCAAGCTGGTAAGAGATGGAGCAAGTCAGTACCTGAATCCAGGCAGTTTGGCTCCCATCCACAGTGCTATCTGCTCTCATGCCACTAATTTATTAATTCCACAAATATTTACTGAACACTTCTTTACCCATGGCACTCAACTAGGGAACACAAGACACATACATATGTGTTTCAAGTTCAGTAAAGGGCATTTGCTCACCCTCGTTCAGGAGGTAAGGAGACTCGTACACTGTCGCAGACATTGTCCTTTGCCGGTGGGGTCTTTGAGGAATGAGAAAATTGGACCTGTACTGCCTCTAAGATCCCTGGGTGCCCCTCCAGGACAGAACCAGGTTTTGTTTGTCTCCAGGTCCCCAAAGCCACACCCAGGGCTAAGAGCATTGTAGATGTTCACCAAATGTGGTTGACCGAATTTTTTAAGTCCTTGAATGCAGGAGCCAGTTGGATAATGCTGTTAAAATACCTCATTGTCACAGCATTCCTGCTTGTGGCCACAAAACAAGTGCCTTGCATGGCGTCTGGTACCCATTTGCTGACAAACTGTTGCTTCTCCTCGATTTGCCAGGAACGACCGGCAGAGACCAATGCCAATGTGGACAATTCAGCGTCCCCCTCGGTGGCCCAGCTGGCCGGGCGGTTTAGGGAGCAGGCGGCTGCAGCCAAGGAGGTGAGTCAGGCGGCTTCAGAGCAGCCTCTTCGGCAGAGGGCGGGAGGAAGGGGAAACCTGGTCAGGCCCAGCAGAGAGGGAGGGAGGAGGCTAGGGAGTTACCAAATTAGGAAGAGAAGCCAGGGGCTGGAGGGGTTTCTCTGAATGTGAGGAATGTCTCATGGCTGCTGTGCCTGGGTAGAATCTGTCCCTACCAGGGTGAGGCTTGCACTCTGGCCAGGAGGGATGAGACACAGGGCAGAGATGGGCATCCGTATCCATTTCCATCTTGATCATCCATCTATACAGACTTAGATTCCACACAGCTGTGCCAGGCCTGGACTGGGGTCAGAACAAAGAAGTTCCTACAGCCAGCTCCTGCCCCGTAGCCAGAGCAAGGCAAGGCTGGGGCAGACTGCAAACTGAGAATTAAGAAAGAAGAGAGGACTTGAAGGAAAGCACATTCAGACGGGAAACCAGGGATCAGGAAGGAAGAGCGTCCAGTGACCAGTAGTAGAAAGTGTGACAAGGGAGGGTCTTAACTTTGGAGAGACTTGGGCTAGATTTTCTTGAGTCATGCAGTATGAGAAGCTCATTAGAAGTGAGATGACAGGGCCAGGCACGGTGGCTCACCACTGTAATTTCAGCACTTTGGGAGGCCAAGGCGGGCGGATCACTTAAGGTTGGGAGTTCGCAACCAGCCTGACCAACATGGAGAAACCTCGTCTCTACTAAAAATACAAAATTAGCGGGGCGTGGTGGCGCATGCCTGTAATAAGGCAGGAGAATCGCTTGAATCTGGGAGGCGGAAGTTGCAGTGAGCCAAGATCGTGCACTCCAGCCTGGGCAACAAGAGTGAAACTCAGTGTCAAAATAAATAAATACATACCTACATACAAAGTGAGGTGAGGGAAGGGTGCCCCAAGGTGGAGAGAAATCTATCATGGCCCCTTGGGGCAAGTGAGTACTTATTTGCTTTGCGTTTTTTTTTTTTTTTTTTTTGAGACGGAGTCTTGCTCTGTCACCCAGGCTGGAGTGCTGTGGCCAGATCTCAGCTCACTGCAAGCTCCACCTCCTGGGTTCATGCCATTCTCCTGCCTCAGCCTCCCGAGTAGCTGGGACTACAGGCGCTGCCACCTCGCCCGGCTAGTTTTTTGTATTTTTAGTAGAGACGGGGTTTCACCATGTTAGCCAGGATGGTCTTGATCTCCTGACCTCGTGATCCGCCCGTCTCGGCCTCCCAAAGTGCTGGGATTACAGGCTTGAGCCACCGCGCCCGGCATTGCTTTGCGTTTTTAAGTGCACTATTTTGGGGTTTTGTTTTCCCATCTGAAAAATAAGGTTCATAATTTCTAGACAGTATAGGCATGTCATAAAGGATAAAGAAGACAGCATTGATCTCAGGTGCTGGCACTGTCTGAAAACTGAATGTGACTCAGGTCAGTGAATCTCAAGTAAAAGAGGACGTTCTAGCAGGAAAGGAAACGGAGCCGAGAGGATCGAAGTCAAAATGGGTAGATGGTAAAGAGAATTAATTTAAATAGTAAGCGGGCTGTCCCAAAGACACGCAGTTCCCTTCCTCCATTCTTAAATATTCCTACACTTCCCTAACATCCTAACATTCCTAAATCCCTAAACCTTCCAGAAACCAGTTTCCACTTCCTTGCTCTTCCTCCCTGTTGCCTGATCAGTGCTCTCTTTTTCTCTGTGTGTCTGTCTGTCGCCCTCCCTCCAGACACCAGCCAGTAAACCAACCCGAAGGAAACCGCCCTGTTCCCTCCCCCTGTTCCCCCCCAAGGTAGAGCTGGGCCAGAATGGTGAGGAGGTAAGTGCTGCTGTTGGGGCTCAGATGACACTGTGAGGGGTTCTATCCCCTTCTTGGAGGAGGGGCACCAAACTCATACTTTAAAGCTCAGACTCTATGCAGGGAATGTCTCCATTTCAGAGTGAATCTCCTCTTAAATGTTTCCTAAATCCTTTACTTTGAAGACTAGGTTCCTCCCTGCTCCTTTTTACTGAGGCTCCTTTATGATTTGTCAAGGATAGGAACACTATTTTCCAAGCCTGAGAATTTTAGCAAAGAGAATGGGTCATATATTATTAACAGACCCAATTCAGGAGCCAGGAACGTTCTGTTTTATTCCCAGGTCTGACTTAGATGATCTTGGAATAAGGTGTGGAGAAGGGACCTGGAAAGGGGGCTACAATTACGTGGGGGCAGGACGGAAGCGTGAGAAAACCCCGTGGTTCTGCAACATCCTTGTAAAGCCTGGCTATTGTTCAAGATCACTGGAAGAAAACCAGAGCACACAGGAGGCCTCGTTGCTCTCAGATATAAATAGCCAGTGTTACCACCATAATAAAGGCTCTGGTATCATAGATCATAGCCAGTAATAGGTTCTTAGCCTGCATATTCTACTATCTATATTTATCTAATTGTAGCTGCAGGAGTGTCTTCTCCACACCTTATGCCAGCAACCCATGAACCTTCACTGTGGTCATGGTCTCTGCCAGAAATGGATTTGCGTGTTCTGTCATCTCACCTGGGAGGCCAACCCCAAAATAAAGCAAGCAAGCCAAAGACAATTTCATCCCCGAATCCCAACCTCTTTCAACGACCTCTTTATTCTCTCCTTCTTTTTGGGGGACCAGCACCTTAACAATAGCCGTTAGGTACCCCTATGTGAACTTGGGCAAGCATCTTAATGCCTACATTTTCTCATCTATAAAGTGAAACAGCTGAAGTAGATCAATGGTTTTCAAGCCTTTTTGTCAACCTAAGGCTTATAAGCAGAAGCCCACGAGATAAAGCAGAAACTCATCGCTGGCCCAGGCCAAGTGAGATGGGGGAGGGGAGGCCTGGAGGCCCAAATGCTCTCAGAATACTCTCTCCCCACTGAACAAGGGTCTTATTCTGGGATGATAACCCCAAGGAGCACAGTTGAAAAACATTGAGGTTTTCCTTGGGTCTCTTCAAGTACCAACAATATGATTCTGTGGCTTTATGGGGTCATCAGCCAATGCTGTAACCAAACACATACCAACAACTTCTCTTTCCAGAGGATCAGCTTCTCCTTGTAACCCTCATCCTCTGGGCTCGGTGTCTCTGCTGCTGTGCAATGGGCTGAGGCTATGGTCACTCAGAGCTTAATGTGAGGCTTCCCCCTGATAGCCCGGGCTTGGCCCAGGAGAAGTCACCGCATCATACCGAATCTGTTTTCTTATTTGTGAAATGAGGGCAAAAACACTAACCAGCTAGATCAGGGAGGCTAGCTAGGGAAGTTTTATCCCCTGGAGTAAAAGCAGAGGGAGTTAGGCTAGTGATTGGGTTAAATAGCTCCATCCTGGCAGCTCTGTGGAAATGCATTCACAGGTTTCACCCCATGGGGCACATCACCCAGAAGTTAAATGGCTTATAATGGCCAAAGGCTGGATAAGTCCAAGGGTGGATTTTAGAAAGTCCTGCCTGGAATGACAAGCTGCTTGCACATTAACAGGACACTACTTCCAGGGATCAATGACTTTTTGTGGCCTTCAAATTCACGTAGAAATAAAATGAGCAGCCAGCTCTGTCTTGCAGAGCTAATTGGAGGCTGCTGTCCACAATTTCTCCTTCCAAACTTCTGTAGCTCAACCTGCAGAGGTCCTAATGCTGGAAACCCTGGGGGCCTGCAGGGAGGGCCCCGGTCAGGCTACCCCTCGGTTCCCAGTGCACAGTGCCAGAAATTTCATCCCTGCCCCGCTATGCTTGCTCAGGTCTGAGACAGTGGGGTCAGCCCCCTGACAGCACCTGCTGACTGCAGGACCCCTCCTGATGGCAGGGTGACCAAGAGTTACCCCTCTCTAGAAGAACCAGCCAAAAGGGTGTTTAATGCAGCCACAGATCCTGCCTCCTCTACTCAGAAAAGGCTGAAAAGCATTCCCATCTGAAAATTAGTCCGTAGTTTCTAGACGTGGTAAGACTGTCATGTAAATACATCTATATATATACATATATAGGGATGGAAAGCTGGTTTTTCTCGACCGATTACTAGTCTCAGCCACTTGCCTGAAGCCCCTTGTTAAACCGTAAAGGAAATGATGCCACCTGCTGTCATTTCTAGGAACTGCACTAGAGGTTATTTTGGATTCTTTCTGCTTTGCAACTCAAATCAATAGGGTTTTAACGGAGCATCAGCTGGGTCCCCAGTACTATACTGTGGTTAAGGGGCAGAGTCCACTGAATTTCCACAGATTTCAGAAGACAGTGGTCAGCTGGGGAAGCGAAGAACTCATAGTATTACGTGAAGTGAGCTTTATCAGCAAAATTGTTGCTACAGTTTCTAAAAGTTTCTCTGAAAACCCCAGCCCATCTGAAATTTCCCTGTAAAGCACAGAAACTAAGGACACTTCCACTGGAGCTGGAAGCTCTTTATACTCGTCCTAGATAAAAAGCTTCTTGAAAGACTGCTGTAGGAAAATACCCGACATTGAAGACACATGGAGGCAGAGGCAGCGGGAGTCCTTAGAATCATTTATTCCTGCCCAGCTGCATCTTGGTAGAGGAGGCTGAAGCCAGGGGCATCATCTGGCTCCTGCCAAAATTAGAATTAGAAGGAGTGGGGATCCCGTGAGTACAGCCCATGCTCTCCCTTGGTTTTGGGCTGTGAAAAGATCACGAGCAGTTCAGTTGAGTGAGCCTCCCTTCTTCCCTCCCTAAAATAACAATCATCTCACATCATAAATATCTCAGAGTCTTTCTAAGAGATCAGTGTAGTTCTTCTTCTTATGGTTCAGGTAAATTAGTACATGGGGTCAAGGAGCAGGTCATACACATTGGTCTCCAAACTATCGGGAGATCCTTTCTTTGCCTTGGCCTCTGTCCAACCACACGGAAGCCATCCTCTTCCTTTTCTTCATCATCATCCTATCACTGTCACCATTCCCACATATTTGTGGGGATTTTACACAAAACACAGAGTTAATATTTTTACGTGATATAGATCCCAAAAGCAGACAAGATTCCTGGCATACATTCATCACAAAAATATCTACAACTAACAGAGAATACGTATGATTATGTAGCACACGCATTAGCCACAGACTGCTCCTGCGGCCGAGACTGAATCATGCTCATCTTTCTATGACCCATACAATGTCTGGAACGTAGTAAATGTTTACTTGATTAAAAAGAATATTCAGGCTGGGCACGGTGGCTCACGCCTATAATCCCAGCACTTTGGGATGCCGGGATGGGTGGATCACCTGAGGTCAGGAGTTCGAAAGCAGCCTGGCCAACATGGTGGAACCCTGTCTCTACTAAAAATACAAAAACTAGCTGGGCATGGTGGTGCATGCCTGTAATTCCAGCTACTTGGGAGGCAGAGACAGGAGAATTGCTTGAACCCAGGAGGCGGAGGTTGCAGTGAGCCAAGATTGCACCACTGCACGCCAGCTTGGGCAACAAGCAGGACTCCGTCTCAAAAAAAGGAAAAAAGAAGAAAAAAAAGAATATTCAACATTTTGGAAAATCATAATTTATAAATCATGCCATCGATGGAATTTTCCAAAATATCACTGGGTCCAGGGAGGAATTCCAGTCATACCTCTGTCATCCTGGTCTAGTTTCTTGTTGTGTGTGTGACAAACAAGATGGTCATTTTTGCCCTTTATCTTTGAAATTCCCCAAATTGTTGATTCACAGTGTTGAAGGTCATGAGGTGAAGATCTTGCTCAGACAGAGTTTTCCCTCATAACGACAATGAAGCCGCTCTTCCTGGGAGAGACCTTCTGTATTGAGGACGTCGGTGCTGACTTCTCTGATCTAATTGGAAGATCTTGCTGTGGTGGGATGAGGGAGGGAGGGGAGGGAAGGTCCACGTCACCCAGGCCCTGATGAGGCATGTGGGCTACTGAACTAATGAGAAAGTGGCAACACCAGCTTCTCTTCTCCTTCTGCCTGTGGCTTTTGGGTTCCAACCAGAACCCCACTTTCCTCACCTTACTTATCTGGTTGTTTTGGTTGATTTGCCCCATAGAAATCACCACCCAATGCGAGCCACCCTCCTAAATTCAAGGTCAAGAGCTCGCCTCTGATTGAGAAGCTTCAGGTAAGTACAAAATTCATTGTCCATTGCTACCTTTTATCTAATTCCACATCTTATCCAAAATTTGCATGACTTTGAGGCTCATCGGGTAGCCCATGTGTCACCTGGATAATTGGCCCCAATAATCAGCCAGTAATCAAATTGCAGTAAACGATGAGGATCTCACAGCCCTGCCTGAGGTAAAAGAATTAACATAAGGACCACATCAAGCATAAACTCATGTATTTGACATTTAGTGGTGGGGGTTGATGGGTAATGGGATGCCTCAAGAGTCTTTATGCGACTGGGCTCTCGCCTATAATCCCAGCTCTTTGGGAGGCTGAGGCTGGAGGATCACTTGAGCCCAGGAGTTCAAGACCAGCCAGGACAACATAGTGGGACACCATCTCTACAAAATATTTTAAAATTAGCCAGGCACGGTGATGTGCATCTGTAGTCTCAGCTACTCTGAGGGCCAAGGTGGGAGGATCACTTGGGCCCAGGAGGTTGAGGCTGCATTGAACAGAGGTCGCTTCTCTACACTCCAGCCTGAGTGACAGAGCAAGCTCCTGTCTCCAAAAAAGAAAAGAAAAAAAAAGAAAAAGTCTTACGGGAAAGGACACCATAGTTGCAAGAAACATTTCCGAAATAGCCAAGCCCTCGCTCCCAAGGCCTGAATGCAGCCACACACCATTTCAGCCCTGCATAGGGCTGGTGTTCAGCTGCGGCACACTGCACCAGTATGGACAAATTTGTTGTTTGGGAAGCATCCTGTCCAACCTCTCCACCAGTAATCCTGTGTGCCCAGAGCCCTTGCCCACGATGCCCAGGGCTGGTTGGCTCCCTGGGACTGTAATTAAGCAGAAGACACTGGCCCTGAGCTCATAGTCTTGTGGAGACAGAGCTTTCACAGGTGATACAATAAAAGGAGCTAATGCCAGAGATGTCCACTGCGGGTCACTGCCCAGCTCCTGCTGCTCGAGACCAGGGTTTCTCAGCCTTGGTACTACTCGAGCTGGATAGTGTTGTGGCAGGGGCTGTCCTGTGCCCTGCAAGATGTTTAGCAGCATCCCTGGTCCTACCCACTGATGCCAGTAGCACTCTCCAACAAGTTGTGACAATGAAAAATGTCTCTAGACATTGTCAAATGTCCCCTGGGGGCAAAATCGTCTCCCATCTCCGACCCCAGGTGAGACCCACCATTCTAGAATTTCAGAGCAAGAAGAGAGTGGAGTGGGCCAGAGTAATTAATGAATGTCTTATGAAACACCTTTGTCCTGAGCCCGTCCTTAAGGGATGGGTGGCTGAAAAGGAGGGAGGAAGATGTTCCCCGTGGAGGAATGGCAGAAGCTAAAGTGCAGAGGAGAGGTAGGTATGCTATGTCCAGGCGGGGGCTGTAGGAGAGGCTCCTGTTTTTACCCCACCCTCTTTCCAACCACCCAGGAGAAGGAACAAGGCTCTTGTGCACCATAGCCTCCCATCTAGTCTCACCTAAGAGCACTGGTTCACCAACTTCATTCTGAAGGCATCAAGGGTGTCAAGACGAATAGCCACAGCCTCTGTAGTTCCCAGCCATGCAAGAGCCTAGAGATTTGGATCCCAGCCTGATTGGGGGTTAAGGCAAGCATCTCTGGTTTCTGGCCATGAGCCTACCCTGTGGAGGGTGGGGAGGTCTCTGCAGTGTCTACCTGAAATTTAATTCAAGCTGAGAAGCCCTCCACCCGGCTGCAGGAATAGGGTGGTGCTACCTGTCACTCTGGGAGGCTGCAGGCTCCTAAATATGTAACAGGGATCTCTCAGAAGGGATCCCAGAACTCCAGCACTCCTCCTAGCATCCAGCTGAGGGATGCAGCCCCAGAGTCCTACCTCTGGCTCCCTGCAGCCCACCCTAGTCCTCATTCAAGTGCCAGAAACCAGTTACCAAATGTTCTGTACCCTGTAGTTTTGGACCCATTCCTTTTTTCCAGGCATTAGTGAGTCTTTTGGGGAAACACAACAACTTGAGAATGTGGTTTGGATGTCTAGTTGTTCAATCTCATTAAGATTGTCAGCAATAGAACGACAACTTAGCCAAATCCCACAGGAACCTTACTTTCTTGGGAATATGTGGGAGAAAGAGCTGAGAAATGCATCACCAGCTAGATTTTCTTCTAACTATTCTACTGAATGAATTGTGAACTAGGGGTTTTCTTTTCTAGGATAGTCCAAAATTCACAGTTCAACTTTTCTGCTGACTATCAACATCCATTTTATTTGCAAGCACTCTTACAGAGGGAATTTCTCTGCTTGAAATTTAGAGAAGGGCATTTCCTTTAAGGTCCAGTGAACCCCCTCTGCCATGAAGCCTTCTCAGTCATGCCAGCACATCAACCTGCACAGCAACTATGCTGCACATCCTTCCCTGGGTACTCCCCATATACTGCTTTTTTTTTTTTTCCTTGCTTTGCTTTGTTGCCCTGGATGGACTCAAACTCTCAGACTCCTGGGCTTAAGCAATCCTCCCACCTCAGCCTCCTGTGTAGCAGGAATTACAGGCACACACCACTGCACCCAGCTTCATATGCTGCTTTTTGACATGGTTTGGGCTCGTATGCTATTTAACTTTCGTATTTTATATCTCGAACTCTTACCATGACTCAGTCTTGTCTGTATGATACCTTCTTTCTTAAGATCACAATGAAAACACTAACACCCTTCTAAATGTGTGCAATGCTTTCAAGTCTGCAAGTCCTAAAGTATACATAGGAGGTCTCCAGGACAGCAGAGTCTGGCTGGTGGGAGGTGGGAAGGTGGCCAAGGGGAGCCGGGAGGGAGAGGGTGTGAGTGTGGGGCAGGAAAGAGTACACAGGGACCAGATAGAAAAGACTTTGGAAGTCAGGACAAGAGGTTTGGACAGACAAAGAATCTGAGATTCAGAAAGGCTGTTGGACTTGTTGAAGGCCTGAAGGTCACACTGCTACTAAGTGAAAGATCCAGTATTTAAAGTCAGATCTGTCGGTGTGGAAAACCCATGTACTTCCCGTTGCACCGTCTGCTCCTCACACTCCGGCCCTTCTCTGTGAAGTCTCAGAATGGCTCTGTCTCCTGGTTCGGCACTGCCACAGGGTCTGCGGGATGCAGCTCTGCGGTGATTTAGGAATGTCGAGGGCAGGAGAAGCGCCCCTAGATGGCCTTAAAGAGGATTGGACACTCACGCACGTTCCCCCCGTGGACACCTTCGGGCATCTGGGACCATCTGCCTCCTCCCCAACCAAACTCAAGACTCCCTGAGGCTTTCGTTACCTTTGGGTGACTCTCCCATTTGGCCGCCTTTCATTTTGATCGGGTCACACCTGTACCTTGATACCCCAAGTGGTGGCTCATACTGTGGTGTGTCCTGCTGCCTTCTTCCTGGAGGAGCTCAGCGGCCTGCTGTGTTCACCACTCTGCCGTCTGTTAAGAAGGAACCTGATACCCGGAGGCTGAGGAAGAATCAGACCCGGTGTGAATCTCAGGGCAGATCCCTTAGCCACTTCCTTGGTTGTGCAATGAGAACACAGCTGAACGTGTGGGGTTGCTGTGCAGGACACGGCTACCTGTGCCCGGCAATAGTAGGCATCCAGTGGGAGTGAGTACTATTGACTCTGATGAGAAAAGCGATCACAGAGCCTGACTTCCTGTGAGATCCTGGCACCATAGGTGCTCCTGGCAGCTGCTGCTTCGCCACTTTGTTGATAAGCTGGGCTTGTTCCGGGACATTTTTGTTGGATCCTCATCAGTGCTGGCTGAGCATTTTGGAATGCAGCCTGTGGCAAGCCAGGTAGCGGAAGGAGGATACAGTAGGCAATGCTTTCCAAGAGCAGGCCGTGATGGGGCAGGGGATAATGGATTGGGAATTAGCATGAAAAGCCTGGTGTTACCTATTCTCAACCAGGCCTGAGGCCAGGTAAGCAATAAGCTAAAGTAGAGGCTCTCATCTTCTCCCCAGTCCTATTTGAAATTTTTCATCTTTCCCTGACAGGCCAATTTAACCTTTGACCCAGCTGCTCTGCTGCCTGGGGCCTCACCCAAGAGTCCTGGACTCAAGGCCATGGTGTCGCCGTTTCACAGCCCACCTTCTACCCCTAGTAGCCCTGGTGTGCGGTCTCGGCCCAGCGAGGCAGAGGAGGTGCCTGTCAGCTTCGACCAGCCCCCTGAAGGCAGTCATCTGCCCTGTTACAACAAGGTAAATTCTAGCTCCAGATTATGGCGGTGTGTCTGTGGAAATGTGGACTCTGGCACCCCTGAATTTTCTCTACCTTGTTGTCCTGGAGAAAGGAGGAAATGTTCGGAGTTATTCTCAGAGCTGCGTTTTAACCCGAGTGAAATTTCTCCTCTCCTTTGCAAGTGATTCCTGAACTAGGATAACCTTCTTCCTCGACTGACTGGCTCATCTCCTCTCCCTATAACTATGCCATTCGACCCCAAGACAAGCTTGGGGGATGGTGGGCTCTCTCCTTTGCGGAGACAGGTATGGAAATTCACGACTGATCCCAGCTGCATGGTTCATTAATGTCAAAAGCTGAACGCAAAAGCTAAAGGCCTGATCAGTGATTCGCACAGAATGCTAGGCAGCATCCCTAGAACTCCAAAACATCCTGTCTGGCCTGGTGTGAATAGTCCTAAGTGTCCCAGTGTGGACTCAAATCATGCTTCCTGCAGCTTGCCCCAGTTAAAGAACATCCAAACTGTTCCCTTTGCAAAAATGACACGGCAGGGTGCATTTCTACAGATGCAACCCTGGTCCTCTGTGTGAGCTTTCATCACATCCCTGGCCCTGCTGGGAGGAGGTAAGGATCAGAGATACAGGCCAAGCAGGTAGCCAACAAATGTGGGCCAGGGCCAAGCAGGGGCCAAGACTTCCAGGGGTCTGGTGCCAGGGAATGCTAAATGGGTGCGGCTTTAAAATTAATGATGGAGAAATGAGATCTTCTAGGCCATTCTAGGAAGTCCAGCTAGCAAAAAAAAAAAAAAAAAAGTCAAATGTGTAAAAACAGGGAGGGCTCAAGGAAATAAACTAGTGGTAAGGAGGGGTTTGGGCAGGCTTGAGCCTGTGGGCTAGGGCCAGAGTGGAAGTTCCCCAGCCAGGGTGATGGAGACCCCTGAAAGCAGAGAGGAACCTTCAGAGAGCCATCTTCTCACAGGGTAAGGGAGGGAGCGAGGAGCTGCTACCTGGTCATAATGCCTGGAGGCTTCAGCCTTCTGACAGCAGCAAGGGGAAGTTATTTTGGAACCCTGCTGGTCTAAGGGCTGGGGCCTTGATACCTTCCAGAGCTGACCCCATCATGGTCTCAGGAAAGGTCTTGGGAGGCCCTGATAAACCAAGTATTCGTTCCAAACCTCTTAGATGGGGAACTAGGATTGACAAATACCAAAATGTGCATCAGTGGGAAAATAACATTTACAAAAATTTATTTTACAAACTAATTATTTTGTTTTGTTTTGTTTCGTTTTGTTTTGTTGAGGCAGGGTCTTCCTCTGTCACTCAGGCTGGAGTGCAGTGGTGAGATGTTGGCTCATTGCAACCCCCACCTCCTGGGCTCAAGCAAGCCTCCTAGTAGCTGGGACTACAGGCATGAACCACCACGCCTTGTTTTGTAATTTTTGTAGAGACAGGGTTTTGCCATGTCTTCAACCAGCTCCTGCAGCTTCTGGGCTCAAGTGATCCGCTGGCCTATGCCTCCCAAAGTACTAGGATTACAGGCGTGCACCACCACGCCCAGCCCACTTACATACTAATTTTTAAAGGATGCATCACTCTAGTAGATAGGGTATCTGATGTGAACATTTCCATTGCACCTTTGACTAAGTCTGATGAGCTGAGAAGAGGCCCGATTCTGAGATTCACATGCTTCCCAGAGAGATCACCTTCAGTCAGCTCTGCTGGTGCTCCTGGGGAACAGCTTCTGACAGTGGTGGACCTGAGTTCTAGAAGCAAAGGAATCTGGTTGCTCAGGTTTCCCAGTATCAGCCAGCTTCATGGGAGATGGGAAGGGCAGAGTCAGGCAAGAGAGGAAGCTAGTCACCAGGTGTCCAGCTTAGCACCCCTGAGGTCCCTGCACCAGGGCCTGACCATCAGCAGGTCTCTAATATTCTTCTTGGTGCGATTCATCTTTGTCAAAGTATAATTTCCAAAAGTTCAATTTTCAAATTTTTCAAAATTTTACAGTGCAGTAAAATCATGTTATCTTTTTTACTGAATAGAAAGCATTTTTGCATCTTCACAAGATAAAAATCTGACTCTTACACAAAATAGAGAAAGATTTTATTCAACGTGTCAATTTTTGAGGAAACTTGTAAGATGGTAAAACTTACCAAAATAGCATTTGAAGAACTGGTCATTTATAGACAATTAGACAATTTCTTTTTTTTTTTTTATGCAGGGTCTTTCTGTGTTGCCCAGGCTGAAGTGCCATGGCGTGATGACAGCTCACTGCAGCCTCCATCTCCCAGGCTCAAGCTATATTCCCACCTCAGCCTCCCAAGTAGCTGGGACCACAGGCGTGCATCAGCACACCTAGCAAATTTTTCTTACTTTTAGTAGAGATGGAGTCTCGCTATGTTCCCCAGGCTGATCCTGAACTCCTGAGCTCAAGTGATCCTTCTGCCTCAGCCTCCGAAAGTGCTGGATTACATGTGTGAGCCACCATGCCTGGCAGCAATTTTTTTTAAGTGTCAGAATAAAATTGCTAAATTAGACACCAAACTGGTTAACGTTTTACAGTGTAATAAAATCATGAGTTTTTGTTTTTGTTTTTTACTTAATGGGAAGCATTTGCATCTTCACAAAATATAAGTCTGCAGGTCACCATGGGATTTCACAATCCCACATGACTCTAACCTATAATAAATAGTAAACAATGATTCGTTCTCCTGGAAAATTAAATGGTCCTTGCGTGGACTTGTGAAGCAGTGCACCAGACTGACATTGAAAGCTCATACAGCCCTCCTCTTGGCCTTTTTTTTTTTATGGATTTTGGATAATTTTCCTTAACACTTTCTTCCAGGTGCGGACAAGGGGCTCAATCAAAAGGCGCCCTCCCTCCAGGCGATTCCGAAGGTCGCAGTCAGACTGTGGGGAACTTGGAGATTTCAGGGCGGCGGAGTCATCTCAGGAGAATGGTGCTAAGGAGGAGGATGGGGATGAGGTGTTCCCATCCAAGAGCAAGGCCCCAGGATCCCCTTCGTCCAGTGAGGGGGCAGCAGGAGAGGGAGTGAGAACCCTGGGGCCCGCTGAAAAGCCTCCTCTGAGGAGGTCACCCAGCAGGACAGAGAAGCAGGAGGAGGACAGGGCCACAGAGGAAGCCAAGAACGGCGAAAAGGCCAGGCGGAGTTCAGAGGACGTGGACGGCCAGCACCCGGCCCGGGAGGAGGCCCCGGAAGCACCCCAGACCTCTGGCCCAGAGGCAGAAAATAGGTGTGGGAGCCCCAGGGAGGAAAAGCCAGCTGGAGAGGAAGAAGAGATGGAAAAGGCTGCAGAGGTGAAGGGGGAGAGGGTGCAAAATGAAGAGGCGGGACCTGAACAGGAGAGCCAAGAAACAAAGAAGCCGGAGGAGGGAGCTGCAGGGAAGGAGACCCCCCATAGTCCCCCTGGAGGAGTGAAGGGCGGTGATGTCCCCAAGCAGGAGAAAGGCAAGGAAAAACAACAGGAAGGGGCAGTGCTTGAGCCAGGCTGCAGCCCCCAGACCGCTCCTGCCCAGCTGGAGACCAGCAGTGAGGTCCAGAGCGAGCAAGCGGTCCCCAAGCCAGAGGTAGGTGGTCTGGCCGGTTCACACGCAGAAGTCAGTGCCAGGACCAGGGTGTGTGTCCGTCACATGCCCTGTTCCATACATCCCTTCATAAATCAGCTCAATATGCAGAAACAAAGGTGCCAGGCTCCTGCCTCGTGCCAACTGGTTGGAGAAAGGCTGTCACTGAGGCTGAGGGGACAAAAGGACACAAAGGGGAAGTGTGTCTTGCGCTCTTGCCAGCTTCTCGCTGACTTGGGAGTTCTGGCAAGTTTCTGGGTGTGTGTGGAATGACCGAGCCTCGGCACGGCTCAGTAACTGAGGCTTCTATGGAAGCCTGCTGAGTGCAGGAGCCTGGGCGTGCTGCTGCAGGGGATCCAGAGATGAAAAAGAAAGGGGAGCTCCTTTCTAAAAATCATCTCAGTTTAGCACATGAGACCAGCAGCTCTTTCCCGTGCATGAACGAGGTGGAATAGGGCAGTGGACAGGGGGCATGGCTAGGGAAGCCCAAAGTGCAAGGGTGGCAGAAACAATTTGTGTGTGGATGGGACAAAAAGTTGGGGATGCTTCAGGGCCAAGGCAGCATTTGAGTTGGCCCTCAGAGAAAGAGGCTGTATGTGATGTTGGGACGTTCACTCTCTCTCAAGAATTGGGCATCTGCTGTACATGAGGAGGACGGAGTGACTCAGTCCATGCTCTTCTGCCTGGGCCTGCGCTAACTGGCCCTTTCCCCTACACCGGTCTGCTTCCCACCAACTCCCAGGAAACCCATCTTGAGCCCACCTATCTATGCTTCAAGAGCAGAACCAGGCCAGGTGTGGTGGCTCATGCCTGTAATCCCAGCACTTTGGGAGGCCGAGGTGGGCGGATCACCTGAGGTCGGGAGTTTGAGACCAGCCTGACCAACATGGAGAAACTCCATCTCTACTAAAAATACAAAATTAGCCAGGCGTGGTGGCACATGCCTGTCATCTCAGCTACTAGGGAGGCTGAGGCAGGAGAATCACTTGAACCTGGGAGGCAGAGGTTGCAGTGAGCCGAGATTGCGCCATTGCACTCCAGCCCGGGCAACAAGAGTGAAACTCCATCTCAAAAAAATAAATAAATAAATAAGAGCAGAACCAGCCCTGCAGAGTCCCTAACAATCTCATCAAGTCAGTCACCCACAATTGTTTCCCCCTTCACTTTTGTTAGTGCATTCATCCATGCATGCATTTATTTACTCACACCACTATCAGCTTCCTGCTACAGCAGTCTCTTTTTTGGCTCCCTGCTTCCACTTTTATTTTTTTCCCCTGCCTATATAATTCGTTCTCTGGACAGCAGCCAGCAGGTTTGATTTGTCTTTTAGATCAACTGCTCTTTGCTAAAATTATTCTCCTCTTGTATTAGGGTTGCCATAAAAAAATTACCACAAACTTGGTGGTGTAAAATAATAGAAATACACTTTCTTATAGTTCTACAGTTGAGGCCTCCAAAATTAAGTTGTTGGCTGGGTTGGTTGCCTCTAGCAGTTTTGGGGGAGAATTTGTTCCTCTCCCCTAAGTTCTGGTGGCTGCCTGCAACCCTTGGAATTCTCCCTTGCCTCCTCCGGCTCCTGGTGGCTGCTGCAATTCATGGCATCTCTTGGTGTATAGATGCACCACTCCAGTCTCTGCCTCCGTCTCCATCACATGGCCTTTCACTGTTACTGTGTGTCTCAAAGTCCCCCTCCTCCCTCTTATAAAGATGTCAGTCATTAGATGTAGGGTCCACCCTAAATCCAGAATGATCTTGTCTCGAGATTCTTAGTTACATCTGCCAAGAACCTCTTTCCAAATAAGGTCACATTCACCGGTACTAGGGGTTTGGATTGGATGTACCCACCTCTCCCTGACTCTCCCCTTCACTGTGCTCCAGCCATGCTGAGGTCTTTTTGTTCTTCAAATACAGCAATCTCATTCCCACTTCAGAGCTCTATCCTTGCTGTCCCCTCTGTGTGGGACGTTCCTCCTGATCCTTGCAGGGCCGCTTCTTACCCATAGCTCAGAGCTCAGCTCAGATGGTCCCTTCTCACCGAGGCCTGTCTGTGCCACTCAGTCTAAGCGGACCTCCCTCCACCCCATGAGTTACTCTCTCCCACGATTCTACTTCGTCATCATAGAAGACATCACTATTTGAAATTCTCCTGTGTATTTTTTAATTGTCTTTCTCTACTCCTTTTCCTCACTGCATCTCCAGCACCTGCTACAGAACCTGGAACATAGTAAGTTCTTTAAAAAATCTTTGTTGAGTGAATGAATGAATTTTGAAGGAAGACAGAAATTGACCCAAAAGAAATACTCTCTAATGATAGAAGTACAGGTATAAGAGGAATTGATGTGTTTAGGGGATCTCCTGGGGCCCTCACATTATTCCCACTCATGCTAGATCAGGGAGAAAAATGTGTGAGTCCCAAAGACTCATAAAGTATGACTGAGACCCCTGGGTTAAGTTGTCAGGCAGAGGTGCTCCAGATTTCTTTAACACTTTCCATTCTACGTAAGCAGTCATTAGATTTAGAATCTTCTGGAACTGAGAGATTCCACCAGCTCTACAGAAGGCAAATATATTCCCCAAACTGTTAGTCCTTTTTGAGGATGAAGTCACTGGGTCCAAGTAGTCACCTGCCAGTGGTTGCCACATCTTATTTTCAGGTTAGGAGACACATGCCTTGCCAGGAGACCTCCCCATTTCACTGACAGCATCTTCCAATCCTGAAGGGTTGAAAAAGTCACTTTGGTTGAAAAGCTAGTAGGGAAGAGGGCTGCTTCAGGGAGGTCTCAGATAGAAGAAGTCTTCCTGCAGGAACTCCAGGAGCTCTGGGGCAGGCTCACTGGTAATCTCTCAAGCCTTGCCACTTCCATATTCCCGACAGAGCCCTGGGCAGGGGAAGAGAATGCCCAGCACCCTCAGGAGCACACTCCTCCTAAACAGGCAGCTCAGGTTGAGAAAGAGTAGCTCCACCTCCACCTCTGAATGGAATGAAAGGAATGCTTTTCCTCTTAGTCATCTCTGAGATGCCACTTAACCCAACTGCCTAGTATCTTTTTTTTTTGGCATGGAGTCTTGCCAAAAACTGTCACCCAGGCTGGAGTGCAGTGGCACAATCTCAGCTCACTGCAGACTCTGCCTCCCGGGTTCAAGTGATTCTCCTGCCTCAGCCTCCCAAGTACCTGGGATTACAAGCCTGCACCACCATGTCAGGCTAATTTTTGTATTTTTAGTAGAGATAAGGATTTCACCATATTGGCCAGGCTGGTCTTGAATTCCTGACCTCAAGTGATCTGCCCACCTCAGCCTCCCAAAGTGATGGGATTACAGGCGTGAGCCACCACGCCCAGCCTAGTCTAGAGAGACAAAGAAACCAAGGCTCTGAGAGAGGACAGGAGTTGTCCATAGTCACAGGGCTCTATCAATGTTGATATATTAGGCACCTGCCCCATCATCAGAATAAACTGCTTACAAAGTACCTGTGCACGTGTGCATAATTTGTTTAATCTGGAAGAGGGCACTGGTTCTCCAGTCCTCCCTGTTCCTCTTAAACCAGGTCAAGGTCAGAATCAAAATGCCTGAGTCACTAGTGCAAAAGGAATCATCAGTGAAAACAATTACAAGGTTGGCCCCTTGAGTTATGGGCCTCCTTAGGCACCCATGCCTGTCCCCGGTCTTTCCTGGATCCCCCAGAGGCAGCACACACCTCTAAGCAGTTTTCTAACTCCCTAACCTAATTCCCATCTTGTTCCTTGGTGGTAGAAATAGATTGATCAGACAAACTAATTATGGTTGCATTCATGCAATCAGCATTTAATAAGCACCCGTTATCCCTACCAGTATGTGAGATACTGGGAGTCAAAAGTGAAAAAGACAGAGGCATAAACAAATAACGACAAGGCAGTGGAATAAATGGGATTCTGCCCTCGAAGGGTGCTATGTGAAGCACAAAGACAGGAGCAATTTGTTCTTCGAGAGAAAACAGGTAAGTTCCACAAATACGCCAAAGGCATCAGATGTGTAGAAGCACTATAAAGCGTTCCCTTACTGTTAGGTTGCCCCTCACAAGCGTTTTAACATGTCATGCTGAAAGAAGGAGCCACCGTAGGGATTTCGATCACAGGCAGGCTGGACGTATCAAGTCACTGCACTTAGGATTCTGTTTATAAGGAAAAGTTGCCCTGGGAAGAGGGCACAGAATCAGATACAACTCTAATACTTTAAATAAATTTAGCAAGTGTTATCCAGGCACAGTGGCTCACACCTGTAATCCCAGCACTATGGGAGGCTGAGGCGGGCGGATCACTTGAGGTCAGGAGTTCAAGATCAGCCTGGCCAACATAGTGAAACCGTGTCTCTACTAAAAATACGAAAATCAGCCAGGGGTGGTGGTGCGAGCCTGCAGTCCCAGCTACTTGGGAGGCTGAGGCAGGAGAATCACTTGAACCCAGGAAGTGGAGGTTGCAGTGAGCTGAGATCGAGCCACTCCAGCCTGGGCGACAGAGACTCCGTCTAAAAACAAATAACTGCATAAATAAAAATTTAGTAAGTGTTTCTCAAACACTCATTATGTATCCTGTATTGTGTAGGGCACTCAGCTATGCCAGAGACTAACTTACCCAAACAAAGACATTCGAAATGTTTGGACATCAAATCTGAGACTTTGTTGTATTAACGATAAGTGCTGACTTCCTAATTGCCTAATTGAATTACTTTCCAAGTCATTCCTCTTGTTTTCTCAACATTTGATTTGAAATTCTTTTCTCCCTGAGCTGATGAAATACATCCTTCTCTTGAGAATCCCCTACTTTGTAACTTTGTAGTGTTTACTTTGTTCTTTCTTTCTTCTCCCTCCTGGTTAACTGGCAGGTCAACAGACTCAGTTCTTGGCCCTTATTTCTTCTCAGTTCTCTTGGGGACGCACTCCCTGCATTCCCACCTCAATCATCCCTCAGACACATTAACTGTCCTCCCCAGAGATCCCTCTGCCTCTCCTTCTCCTTCTCCCCTTTCCCCCTTCTCCTCCTTGACCCTCCCCAGCCCCGAGCACGACCAGCGCTTTGTGGGAGCTCAATCAGTAATGGAATTGTGGCCAGGCACAGTCCCTCACACCTGTGATCCCAGTATTTTAGGAAGGCGAGGCATGAGGATCGCTGAAGCCCAGGAGCTGGAGACCAGCCTGGGCAACATGGCGCAACCCCATCTCTATGATGATACCAGTGCTAGCCTTTCTTTTCTATCTCTACAATTACGACTCATTCCTAACAGAATTCCTGGTCTCCAGACTCACCCTACACATCATTGCCAAATTCCTCTTCCTATAAATACCATAGGTTGTCTGCTCTTCTATCCCAAACCCTTTGATACTGCCCACTGAAAAATGGAGTTCGTGCTCCTCCACAGGCTGGGCTTTGCCACCTGCCTAACCTTTACTGTCTCCATGCCCCTCAATAGCGTGGCTGGGGCTCCAACCAGCCTGCACCCTCCACCATTCCACAGTAGGCAAGGCATCCCCTCATCCACTCCCGCAGCCTCTTTGCCCAAATCCCTGCACAGCAGCTGAAATTGCCTGCAGCCCGCTTAAACCCAGCCCTCACTGTTACCTGGAAGTCCTCTCACCACACCTCTATCTTTCCCTCCACAGGCCTTTTCTGATTGCTCTGAGGACAAATGCCCCCCTGCTCAGTATAATCCATTAGGATGGTCCACATCACACCCCATCTTGTACTGTGGTTACATTCCCAAATGTTTCCATTTCTCAGCTAAAGAACTGATGGAAACGAAGCTGGAGTCCTGGTACAGCTCCTAGCACAGAAGGATCTCGAAGTAATACCTTCTGAATGACCGTTGAATAAAAAGCTACTTTACTGTCCTTTTACTCAAGTGTTAGTCTTTTATTTTCAACTCTTTCTGTCCTTTTTCCATTTATATGCTGCCAAAGAATCTTGAGCAGAGTTTCAGGAGAGCACATTGAATGGGAATGAGTGAATAGGTAAGAGGCCAAGATAGAGGGAACTCAGGCATCAAGGGGTGGGCGGGGTCACTTGGTACTTGACGACTCAAGCTCTGATCTCTAGGTTAAAATCCTGACTTCATCACTTACTAGCTGTGTGACCTAGGGGATATAACCTCTCTGTGCTTTCATTGCCTCACCTATGACAGAGTTAATAGAAGTACCTACCTCATATTGCTTTCGTGAGGATTAAATAAGTCAATGCATAAAAAAAAAAAAAAACTAAGTCGGGCACATAGCATTCTTATGACTATCATTCTTACTACTACTCCTACTGTTACTATTGCCTGATCCAGCATCCCTGAGGAGGGATACTGAGTGTCAGGATTTCCTCACCATTTTCCTAATTAATTCTTTCCTCCCCTGTTCACAGGATGACACTCTTGTCCAGGACACTAAAATGTGAAGAACAGCTAACTCATTGTGCCCCAGTGATGAAGTTGCTGGACACATCTCTTTGCAAGTAGCAGCAACAGTCGTAGCAGCAGCAGACGAAGGCATTGCAGAGGCAGAATGTGCTGAGAGTCTGGAGTCAGCCTGAAGACACAGGGTGGATTATATCCTGGCCTCCACACCAAATGTTCCCTCGCAGATGGAGACTGGATCTGAGGGCAGCAGACTTTTATCAGTTTGAGTTTATGTCATTTGATGGACTTGGTTAAACAACAACTTACTTAAAACAATGCCGTGTGGCGATGAGTCCCAGGGGCACTGGTCAGCCTGTGGAGCCCTGGACGCTATCCACACCCACCTATCCCTGCAGCCGACCTCCGACCTCCGACCTCCGACCTGAGCTCTGATTTAGCTTATCAGATTTGCTTGGGTAAAGTTCCTTTTTATTGTTCTAAAGTGTTTATGGTTCTCAAATATCAGTTAAAAACTAATTTTAGGTGGCCATAAACATAAAATAGAAATCCTGTAAGTTACAGAAGACCCTAAATTGTATCAAAACCCTAGAGACAACTTTTCAACTTGGTCCAAATTTGAACTGGCCAACCAGTCTTTAAAACATTGGACTGGAAGAGATAATGATTGAAACATTAAAAAAAAAAAAAAAAGTGTCTGCTCCATTCTCAGTAGCTTTACCTGCCCTGTGCTTTTCCAGTTGGTAACCACCATGGGAGGTCGCTGCCTTGGCTCACTCCCTTCTCCTGCCCTTGAGAATGTGGAGAACTCCCATGACGAGGCAGAATGGCAGGAGGTTTCATGTCCCGCATTGCATCTCCTCCTGAAAGCAAAGCAGTGATACCTGAATAATGGCGGCTGTCCGACTGATCCTGTGAGGATGAATTTGCATTTCCAGAATCGTTGAGCGTGGATTAGATGTTTCCTGGGAGGTGCCCTGAGTACCATGATGTGCAAGCTACATAATTAAAACATTTTTCTTAGTTTCCCTGGGAAGCTTTTCTTGACTCACAGCCCAGGTTCTTCTGGCCAACACAGGAGGAGTGAGTTGGGGTCTTTAGTCTCTTCTTCTTGGGTAGCTCTTGCTTTAATATTCTGTTTGGTGGGTGTAGGAGGTTCTGCAAGGGACAGGGCGCCTGACTACCCAGTCTTTGACTTATATCCTCTCCCATCTTCATGCACTTCTGCTGAAAAATGTTAATCCAAATACACATTTAAACTTAGTGTTGGTCCTTATTCTGATCTGAGTATTTTAATGTCTCAATGTGCTGATTTGGTAGCTGGAAGAATTCTTCTTCTGGAGGTCTGTTAGACTACATCCTACGCTGACTTCAGAAAACAGTCTCTCAGACAAAAAGGCCTTACGTCACCACTGGTACCTCAGTTTCCTCATCCCATTTACAGTTTTTCTAACTCCAGGGTAGTGTTTAGTGTTAATATTTGGGATATTTTTTTTTCAAAACTATTTTTAAGTAGTTTGTAATTTGTAACAAACTTGTAACCTGGTTGAGACTGATATTGTCATAGTTATGATAAACTTTGGATATTAGCAGAATTTGGGAAATGTGTGTGTCAATTATTTTGAGATCTATAAACTTGTCTATCTAGCTAGCTCGCTAGCTTGCTATCAATCTAGCTACCATCCATTTATAGACAGAGAAGTCTACCCCTAAACAATACTTGGTTTTATTTATATATGTCTTTGGGTTGTTTATACACATGCACTATCTGGGCAAGTACTTTGTGAATGTGTGCATGATTATGAGTGTGTGATGAAAAGGGCCACTTTACTTGAGGAAGGCATGGAATAGAAAGTATGAGATTTAGATATGAAAAATGAAACTGCATTTTTCTTTTTTTCTTTTTTTCTTTTTGAGACGGAGTCTCGCTCTGTCGCCCAGGCTGGAGTGCAGTGGCCAGAGTGCAGTGGCTCACTGCAAGCTCCGCCTCCCAGGTTTACGCCATTCTCCTGCCTCAGCCTCCCAAGTAGCTGGGACTACAGGTGCCCACCACCTCACCCGGCTAGTTTTTTGTATTTTTTAGTAGAGACAGGGTTTCACCATGTTGGCCAGAATGGTCTCGATCTCCTGACCTCGTGATCCGCCCATCTTGGCCTCCCAGAGTGCTGGGATTACAGGCTTGAGCCACCACGCCCGGCCAGAAACTGCATTTTTCTTCTGGAGGGTCTAAACATAGTAGCAGACGAGAAAGGGGCAGTAAAAATGACAAGAATGTGACATTGTGGGACCATGCTTGTGGGCATCAAAGTACCTTTCTATCCCCCAAGTCGCCTGTTAGTCACATTATTTGGTCTACTTTGTGAAAAAAACAGAGACCCCATTCCCAGGGCTTGTTCATCAATGAAGGGGGCTCTTGGCAGGGAACTCATGAAGTACAGGGACTGAGTTTTGTTGGTGCTGCAGCCCCACTGCTTAAAACTCTCCTTTCTCGAAGCAACCATGATCAGGTGTTTTATTTGCATGGTTGATACTGCAACTTCTAAATTTGGGATTAAAGAAATTCATCTGTGTTTTAAGTAGCACAAAGTTATTAACAGGCCAGGAAGACTTTGTTTCTGTCAGGCTTCCTTAATGGGTTTGAAAGAAAACACTGATTCTTCTACATCAACAGAGCTAAAGAGTCAGAGTCATTCTTCCACTATCTTTATAGTCTAGCTTGAATTTCAAACTGTGTCCTTCCTTATTCCAGAGAGGGAGCAAGAAAAAAATCCTGGATGCTTTGACGGGATCTACCACTATTTAAAAGGGGGTTGGGATTGTGTTTCAGCTGCATGTGGAACTAGGTAAGCTTCAGGGGCCTCAGAACTCCACGCTCCTCACTGACTTCACCCTGAACAACGCCCAGTTTTTCATGCAGGTTTTGTCCTATGACCAGTTAAATACATGTTCAATAAATATATGTCAAAGAAATAAATGCGTGAAAAGGCAACCAGTTCATCATCTTCTCATTAGGTTTTCTTGATTAGGTATGTGTTTAGTACAGCCGAATGAATAAGTTCACCTAGCTGCTGGTGACAGAAACCCAACTCAAACTAGTTGATGAAAAACAGAACTATACGGATCAATGAATCTCTCCCCCTTTTTCAGTTTCATAGAACTGAAAAAAACAAACCTAAATACAGTCACCCAAGTGATGTCAGGAATCTCTCATGGCATTGGTCTCTGCTTTCCCTCTTGTTGGCCATATTCTTTTTTTAAAAATTATTTAATGAATTTTCCTTAATAGCTGCAGCCAAGGCTCTCTCTCTCTCTCTCTCTCTCTCTCTCTCTCTCTCTCT
>NW_012113808.1:7969695-7971505 GCF_000951035.1 Colobus angolensis palliatus
TTGCACCACCACGCCCAGCTAATTTTTGTATTTTTTAGTAGAGACCAGGTTTCACCATGTTGGCCAGGCTGGTCTGAAACTCCTGGCCTCAAATGATCCTCCCGCCTCAGCCTCCCAAAGTGGGATTACAGGCATGAGCCACCACGTCCAGCTGGTTATATTCTTAAGCAGATTCTTCCCAGTCCGCAAACCCAGTGAAAGGGCTTACTCCTTCCCCATTACTGTGGGGAAAAAATCCTATAGAGGCTTTCCATAGGCCCTATGTGACTCATGTGTCTATACCTGAATCAATCGTTATAACCAAGGAGATGCAGAGACTGCGTGCCCTCTCCTGGAGCTAGGAGCTAGGTGAGTCAATCCTGCACTGTCTCTACAAGGCCTGCAAAGGCAAGCAAGAAGATTCCTCAAAGTGAAATCAGGGTGCTGTTACCAAAAGAAGCTATGCAGGCAGGCAAAAAACAACAGCTGTTTCCCACAGGACAAAACCTGAAACACCCAATTCCATTGTTTGCTTCAAAATTAAATTTTATTTGACCCCAACTAGTTCCACTCAAGTTTTTGCTTGATGGACCAGGTGAAAAAAAGGATAAAAAGAATGTCTCTATATAATGCATGATCAGGTGGCTTATGAAGATGTCAAGAGCACTGAACAAAATCCAAATCCTCACATAAAATGGGATTAGGTTTCATAAGCCACCCAAGAAAATCAGTCTCATTTTTTATGTAATAATGTATTACTGTGCCCAGAGCTAACCTGTAGCTCTAGGGGAGTACAATGTGTTTGTATTATTCTTCATTGTACACACTGCCTCAGATATGGTAGGTACTCAATAAATATTTGTTAAATAATGAATGACTGAATTGATTTAAGAGCTGAGATGGGATTATTTTCAACAATCATCCCTGCTTAACACCTCTCTTAACTGATAGCAGAGATCTGAAATGTCATCATTAGCTTCCTTCAATATGCAAATACTTCTGTGAGAGATCATTATTTGAAGCCTCCTTTGTCATTTATACCTTGGTGTGAGAAGTTTCTTGAGACCCTTCCCAGAGGGGGTCACAAAAGAGGAGAAATGTGCACAAAATTCTAGGGTCAGGAGACACACTTTTCTGCCTTCCCAGTTTTGTTGGGGTAACCCAGGCTCCCCACGAGCCCTGTGCTGGATGTCCTGATCACAGTGGCTATGGATGCTGACAAGAGACCATTATTCCAGTTTTGCTCTCAAATCCCAGGAGAACTGTGGGAATTCCAGCGAAGTCTCACTGTGGTCAAATGGGGCAGGAAACTGATTCTTTGAGACTCCTCGGAGGAGGAAGAGATGAAGAATGTATTACATGCCTCAGAGGGTGAAGGAAGCCAAAAGAGTAAAACCACCCACATCCAAAACAGGAACTAAGAGACGTCTTACACATCCTCCTAATCCTGAAAAGCTGTGGGGCTTCTCCATGGGAGCTGGAGCAGCCAGGAAGACACTATGAGGGAAGCAGGACGCCGAAGGAAGAGGTCAGAAAAGTCTAGGATTCTGGGCAGGCGCGGTGGCTTATGCCTGTAATCCTAGCACTTTGGGAGGCCAAAGTGGGTGGATCACTTGAGGCTGGGAGTTCAAGATCAACCAGCATGGTGAAGTCCCGTCTTTATTACAAATACAAAAATTAGCCAAGTCTGTTGGTGCGCCTGTAATCCCAGCTACTGGGGACTCTGAGGCAGGAGAAACGCTTGAACCCAGGAGGTGGAGGCAGCAGTGAGCTGAGATCATGCCACTGTACTCCAGCCTGGGTAACAGAGTAAGACTCAGTCTCAAAAAAA
>NW_012113808.1:7972790-7975423 GCF_000951035.1 Colobus angolensis palliatus
GGAGGCTGAGGCAGGAGAATGGCGTAAACCCAGGAGGCGGAGCTTGCAGTGAGCTGAGATCCGGCCACTGCACTCCAGCCTGGGCCACAGCGAGACTCCATCTCAAAAAAAGAAAAAAAAGAATCACCAGTTTGATCATGAAAACGATACATTTTTGTGTTAACCAGAAACATCTGAGAAGAACCAGCTCTGTATAAAACAGAGGGTAATAAGATAAACAGGTAATAAGATTCCCTCGTAGAAGTGAAGGTGTCCTAGTGGAGAGCAGTTCTTTCACAATCTAGATCTAAGATTCATATTATCCCTCCGACCTCATGTATTCTCAAAACTTAAAAACAAGCAAAACCTTTTGAATGAAAAATGAAGAGGCTGAGGGAGTTCCAAGAATTCATTAATAGTGGTTCAATGAAAGGAGGCCAGTCCTGTGTGCCAAGTTAGCGAGAAGGTTCCTCGTAGTGGTGAACCCATGTAATTAATTGTATTCTCATTTCTAAGGACTGACCTTGCTAGACAGAGCCAAGTCTGCACCACTTAAGCCTAAATTGGGTAAGAATTCAGTGGCCAGCAAATCTTAGTTATTAAATAGTCACTGAATCCTCATTACAAGTGATTTAAATGTCCATTCACATTTTCAATAATGGCATCCCGGAGTTATTCTAATCATCTCCTAATGGATTTACTAGTTTTCTAATTTCTTTTACTCCCTTTTACACATCTGACCCCAAGTCAAATTGTTGTTGTCAATAATACTTTTAACATTATCACCATTCTCAAAAGCTTTGATGCCATCAAAACCCTTAAATGAAATTAAAAGATGAAATCATGGGCTTTAAAGTTCTCCAAGGGCCACTGGTCCTCTTCTTCCACATTTCCATCTTACTTGTTAACCAGCCAAGCCACGCTCCTTAGCAGAGAATTGCATCAAGAGTTATAAAAGTGGCCAAGGACCAGTGTTTATCCCTGTGACCAGATCAACTCTGGGATTGTGTCCTATGGAAATATAATCCAAAGTACATAGAAAGGGGCCGGGAGCAGTGGCTCATGCCTGTAATCCCAGCACTTTGAGAGGGGAGGTGGACAGATCACTTAAGCCCGGGAGTTGGAGACCAGCCTGGGCAACATAGTGAAACTCCATCTCTACAGAAAAATACAAAAATATTAGCCAGGTGTCAGTGAACTAGCTGGGTGTAGGTGGCACATGCCCGTCCCAGCTACCTGGGAGACTGAGGTGGGAGGATCACTTGAGACTAGGAGGTTGAGGCTGCAGTGAGCCATGATCGCACCACTGCACTCCAGTCTGAGTGACAGAGTGAGACCCTGTCTCAAAAAAAAAAAAATTACATACACAAAATTTCAATGAAATGTTTGACACCACTTACTTATCATACAGTGGAAGAATAATTAAGAAAAGGATGTGCCATTATCTTGATGGGATACTATGAAGCCATTACAAACAACTTAAAGGAATGGAAAAGCAGACTTGGGAACTTATTTTTATTTTTTATCCGTCTTCCCAGGCTTGGGAAATTAAAACAACAACGAACAAAAACAAACAAACAAAAAACACTTGAGAGTGTATACTCAGCAAAGATGAAAGAAGTGTCCAGCTCTGTCATGTTCCATGCATATGGTAAGTGGCAGGAATGAGTCAGAGCTCCCAGGAGTGGGATACAGCTCAGGTAAGGCAGAGAGAGCCCCAGCGAAGGCAGGCACACTCTCAAAGGGAAGGAGGGCGACACTTAGCTGCTCAGGAATTGCCCTAATGAAAACTCTCTCCCCAACCTTCCCCACCCTTGACCATCCTCAAACTACCAAACAGTGTGCTAAAAGCAATATCCAGTCGGGCGCGGTGGCTCAACCCAACACTTTGGGAGGCCGAGAAAGGCCGATCACCTGAGGTCGAGAGTTCGAGACCAGCCTGACCAACTTGGAGCAACTCCGTCTCTACTAAAAATACAAACTTAGCCAGGGGTGGTGGCCCATGCCTGTAATCCCAGCTACTTGGGAGGCTGAGCGGGGAGAATCGCTTGAACCTGGGAGACAGAGGTTGCGGTGAGCCGAGATCGCGCCATTGCATTTCAGCCTGGGCAACAAGAGCGAAACTCCGTCTCAAAAAGAAAAGAAAAGAAAAGAAAAAAAGCAATATCCAGTTCTCACACCTTAGGTCAGTGAGAGGAAGAAAAGTGGTCTCAGACAAGGAGAGGGTGTCAATAGTTTTACGCACTTCCAAACAAATAGAAGGCGTAGGAAGGGCTGCCCACCTTAGACCTGGCTCCCCCTGCACCAGCCAGCGACAGGGCTCTCTACAGCGCCAGAGTGGGCTAAAGAAAGGTGTTTCAGTGCTCGCTGTTTGTTCTGAGGTGTCTTCATTGCATTTTCCCCTGTTACGCTCCGCACGGGCATGAACCCTAGTCCTGACCTCCTATCGTTAAGTGTCGTCCCAAAAGCTCACTGACATTAAAAGGAAGGGAGAGAGAGAGAGAAAAGAGCAGAGACGCGGGTGCACGTGGGAAGCTCTCGGTTAGCAGGTGAGAGGGCAAAAGCACCACCAGGACCTGGAAGAACGGTCTGACCAGGCTACAAAGCGATGGATTCCTTTTACGCTGAACTGAAAGTAGCCTAAGAATGCAAGA
>NW_012113808.1:7975503-7994896 GCF_000951035.1 Colobus angolensis palliatus
TGAGAGCAGTCCGAAGGCAGACAAGACGAGCTAGACCCCCAGGCCGGGAAACCACACCCGCGGGAGAGCCCGCACTCTAGCTCCTCTGGGCGCAACGGCCGCAGTGCAGGCTCACATTTTTTGCTGGATGGGAGGGAGAAGACCGGGCCCACTGCCACTGCCCTCTCTCCTCCAACCTTTCAAGGTACCAATCTTCTCCCCTACTCTCCAGTCCCTTTTATACGCCCCAGCCCCCAGTTCTCCCACCCTCCAGGACCTCGGGAGTTCCTAGACCAGCGCCACCGCCAGCTCCTAGCCCTGTGGACTTATGTGAGCGACTTAACATCTCTGAGTCTCAGTTTCCTCATCTGCAAATGGAGATACAATGGCACCTAGGTGATTATTACAAATATCAGGTGAGTTCAATACAAGCAAAGGGCTTAGAAGAGTGCATTACCCCCAAATGAAGGTTCGGGGAGTTAACTTAATATTCACTCTTTCGTCTCCCACCCTTTCTTAGCTAGGATTCGGGTGTAACCTTCCCTCGCCCGGGTTCCCCATCCTCATTCACCGACCCACTCGTGGAGCGAGCGGGCCCAGCTCTGCGTGCACTGACGCGCTGGGCGGGGCGGGGCCAAGTTGCAGAGGTCCCTTATTTCTAAAACACTCTTGCATTCTTACGCTACTTTCAGTTCAGCGTAAAAGGAATCCATTGCTCTGTAGCCTGGTCAGGCCGTTCTTCCAGGTCCTGGTGGTGCTTTTGCCCTCTCACCTGGGCTGGGGACCTGGCACCGGGCTGCGTCCTGAGGCGCCCTGCCCCCCGCGTACTTTCCTCAGCCTGTACTCCCGGCGCCCGCCAACACTGCGAGTGGAACCGCCGGGGCCAGCCCGGGCTCCGGAAGGCGGCTTCCGGGAGCGCGTGAGAACGTGGAGGCCCCGCTGGCTATGGGGGGCTGGAACGGCCGGACCAGGCAAAAGCCTGTCCCTCCCTGCTCCTCCACGCGGCGGGGCGGTAAGCACTCCGGACGAGGCTTAGGGAATCAGAGGACACGCAGTAGAAGGGTCGCAGGTCGTGGTTGTTCGGAACATGCGGCCAGCGGCGGAACAAGGCTGAAGGGAAGCGCTGAGACCGCCCTTGCCGAGAGCGGCTCGTTGGTCTAGGGGTATGATTCTCGCTTCGGGTGCGAGAGGTCCCGGGTTCAAATCCCGGACGAGCCCAGGCTTTTACCCCCCTACCTACACCCGAAATTTAAAAACAGATTTTTCACCCCCGTTCCCCACGTATTCCATTCAGAAACTTAAATGAAAGCATACTGGTCCCATGAGCTCAAATGTTAATTCCCTTTGTGTTTTGAAGAGAAGGACCATGTGAGCCCAATTAATACAACATATGGTTACTGTACGCCCAAGGGCAACGCATTCAAATTGCTTTGTACCATGTAAAACACACACTTGAAAAATAGACGCCTAGTGCAGAATCCTGTGCACGCCTTTAACTCCTCCAAACGAGCAGGGGGCGTCATGGATTAGCAGGTCCCGGGGTTCGGGAATGAGCATTTCCGAGAAAGGGGGCGCTCAGGAGATGCCCCCACCCCCGATGCTCGGCACTGTAGTGGATGGGTTTAAACTACGCCATAGGCAACGAAAAACAGATCTCCCGATGTCTCTGTACACGCGCTGCACCCAGGAATAGACAGGTAGGAACAACGTTTTCGTAGTACAATACTACATTACTAGCAAACTTTTTGCATTTTCAAAATGAGGCCTTTTAATGGTATTCCAATGTGGAGTGTGCTCCAAGTTTCCAAAAGTCTAAATTTTGTGTTTTACCAACCTGTGTTTATTACGTTTAGTAATCTATCCCCAAAACATGCGTTTAGGAGGTTCTTACTCCAAAACAGGGCTCGTCCGGGATTTGAACCCGGGACCTCTCGCACCCTAAGCGAGAATCATACCCCTAGACCAACGAGCCGCCGTAGGTTCTGACTTTCCGTCATCGCTGAGGAATGCATAGCTATTTAGTCTGGCGCCCTCGTGTGGTTCGCATGTTAGGATTCGATCTTTCGGTTGTGTTTGCTTTCTATAGATTATGCGTTTTCAATTTTCTTTCTTTTCTGTTTTGCTCTTTGAAAATCAGTAACACAGAATAAAGCAAAGTAGTTGTCACTATCAGTATAATATCGACCTGTTATTTCGAAAACTGTAATTTTATTTCTATTCATGGCTAATAAATGGCTCTGAGTGTGAGACAATGTCACTGTGGCAGATTCCAGACTCTCTCCTTTACTGGGTTCTGAATGTTTCATTCGTTCTCTTTCGCACTTTTCTATAATGTTAAAATCTCGGTTTCTTGCCGATATTTTTTATTATACTATTCAAAGACCAACCTATCTAGCCTTGTGAATTCCCATCTCTGTTTTTACTCAAAGTGTTCTCTTCAGCTGGAAAACCTGTTTGCTTTTGGATAAATCCCAAACTCTAACCTTCCCAGAAAAAGATCCTTTAACATATCAAAACCAATTGTATGTGGTAAATAACTGGGTTTCAGTCTTATCTCCTCCAACTGTAACTTCCTAGAGTGCAAGACACCTACACCAACAGTGAATTGTACTGTAGAATTGGCAACCAATTGTGTGATTGCTGTTCGATTGTCCCAATATCTTTAATTAGATATAGTAGGCATGGCTTCCTAACTATATTTTAAATTCTTTTTTTTTCTTTTTTTGAAACGGAGTCTCGCTTGGCTCTTTCGCCAGGCTGGAGTGAAGTGGTGTGATCTCGGCTCACTGCAACCTCCGCCCCCTCCGCCCTCCAGGTTCAAGCGATTCTCTACCTCCGGAGTAGCTGGGATTAGAGGCGCAGGCCACCACGCCCAGCAAATTTTTGTATTTTTAGAAGAGACGGGTTTCACCATGTTGTCCAGGCTGGTCTCGAACGCCTGACCTCAGTTGATCCACCCTCCTCGGCCTCCCTAATAGGATTACAGGCGTGAGCCACTGCCCCCCGCCAAATTTTTTTTTTTTTTTTTTTGCGACGGAGCCTCGGGCTCGCTCTGTCGCCCAGGCTGGAGTGCAGTGGTGCGATCTCGATTCACTGCAAGCTCCGCCTCCTGGGTTCATGCCATTCTCCTGCCTCAGCCTTACCAGTAGCTGGGACAACAGGCGCCCGCCACCACGCCCGGCTAATTTTTTTGTATTTTAATAGAGACAGGGTTTCACCGTGTTAGCTAGGATGGTCTCGATCTCCTGATTTCGTGATCCGCCCGCCTCGGCCTCCCAAAGTACTGGGATTACAGGCGTGAGTTACCGCACCCGGCCCTAAATTCTTAAATACTTAGCATTGAGGCTTACCATAGGAAAGCTAGTGCTCAATGAATAATTCTGAATGGTTACAATTTGTCCCAAATTCCTTAACAATAGAAATTTTAGGTGTTTTGTTTGTTTGTTTTGTTTTTTCATACAGGGTCTCACTCTGTCACCCAGGCTGGAGTGCAGTGGCATGATCATGGCTCACAGCATTTTAGTACTTTTGTTACCGGAAAAAGGGGTCTTCACCCAGAACTGGAGAGAGGGTTCTTGGATCTCGTGCAGGAAAGAATTCAGGGTGAGTTGCAGAGTGTAATGAAAGAAGCAAGTTTATTGGAAACTACTCTGTTACAGAGCAGGACATCCTCAGAAAGTAGGAGGAGAAACACCCTATCCTTAAGTTTTTCTTATATAGTGATCTTACCTATGTAAAACCTAAGCTAAGCTGTGCCTACATGCGGGTGAGCAGACAACATGACAAAATTTGTTACTCTATTGATTTAAAGAAGACAATTATTGACATTTTAGTGTGTGAATACATAAAAGCATAACTATGATTATCTTAAAGGCATATATTGCTGTGGATATTAGGACATTTGGACTTCTTGCTGTTGTAGGAGTCCTAGATATCTTCAGGCTGTTTCCTTAACTATAAACATCCCATGACTATGGGTCATGGCAGGCAAGGAGCGTGCCTTCTTAGTCCTAAAATGGAGCCGAACTTAAAATGGCGTTATTCTAGCTTTCCTAGAATTCTGCTTCCATATCACGTTGACAAACACGTTGATAAACAGTAATTGTGAATTGTCATTCTAGCAAATAACCAACCAGGTAGGAAACGAGTAGACAGAGTGACTATCCTAAATAGACTCATTCGTTAATTTTATTTCATATGTCATGCATTCATCGGTTTATTCATTCATTCATTTCTCATTCTTTTTTATCTTTTTCCGAGACAGAAGTCTTGCTCTGTCACCCAGGCTGGAGTGCAGTGGCGCAATCTCAGCTCACTACAATCTCCGCCTCCCGGGTTCAAGCAATTTTCCCGCCTCAGACTCGCCAGTAGCTGGAATTACAAAAGGCCGGCACCAAATGTATTTTTAGTAGAGACAGGGCGGTGGGGGCGGAGCGGGGGGTTTCGCCATGTTGGCGAGGCTGTTCTCGATCTGACCTCGTGATCCGCCCGCCTCGGCCTCCCAAAGTGTTGGGATTACAGGCGTGAGCCACCGCGTCCGGCCTGCTCATTTTTCAACAAACATTTAACACTTGCAAGTACTGTGTGGCCGACTTCAAACTGTCAACTTTCTTCCTATGGTTTGACAACAGAAAATTATAGAAAATCTAGCACTATCTTCACCCTTATTTGTTTTATTTCAAACTGCCCCAATTTGAGTCTTCAGTTCTTAGGGCTCCAGGAAAGGAGGGAGGATAAGACTACCTTGTACAATGTTAACAAGTTCTAGATTGCCAGGATAGTGTATTCATCAAAATCTAACTGGAAAAAAATATGCCCTGCACACCTAAGAAGTTTATACTGCTTTTCTCCTTAAAATGAGGAAGCCATAGAATATAACTGGTTAGAGAAAATAATGTAATCACTTCAGATATCTGAAAGCCTCAGTCTCAAGAAGTCTCCCTGCTCTCTCTCTTTTCCCATTTGAATTTACTATCGCTATTATCATGTTAGGTTTTTTCCCCCAACTTCTACTTCTCTCTAATCATTAAAAGGAACTTGTCTTTTACTCGGCAGACCAAATACTTGAGTATTTCATTTGACTGTCATAACAATGATGCAGAAAGACTGACAATAACAAAACTCAGAATATCGATTGCTTCATTGGCAGTGGGAAACATCCTTATTTGGTAGGAGGAATGCCTGCGCTATCTTATCTGTCCAGGCACTTGCTTCCCTAGAATTACGTCCTTGTGAAGCAGATGTAGTACACAGATGGTTGCAAGGCCCAGGAAGACAGTGTATCTTGAGGAAAATTTTATCCCAGCTACAGTGAATTTAGAAGTCTGGCAACACAGCCTTCTCCTGTAAGAATTAACACCTCCCTAAGGACCCTTTTACCCTTGTTCCCCCGAATTGGTGTCTTTGTGCCCAGGGGAAGGAGACACTAGAACTCTAATTTTCCAGTTTTCAAAATTTTCTAGCAACAATGCTTCTGGATTAAGACATTCTTTGTGAAACTGATTTGGCTTCAGGCAAATCTTTCTCAAGGTGGCCCGGGATTCCTCTTTGAATCTGCCTGATGGTTATCTGTGAGGAGTCAAATTCTCAGGGTTCCTGGAACAACACTCACATTCCAGTTTTCCTTTGGCAACAGATCTTGAAGACAAGGATAGACAGGCTAGAAATTGAGACTCTTTTTCTCTTGATTATACTTCTCATCCAATTTATACCCAGTCCTGTAATTCTTTTTGTGAAATGTCTCTCAAATCCTGTCTTCTTATCCCCACTGTCAGTACCTTATTTCCTGCCCTCTTCATTCTTGCCCTGCTGCAGTGGTTACCTTTTTAAAACACAGATCTGAACTTCTTATACCCCTTTCACCACTCTCCACTGCCTCCAGAAAAAACAACTCAAGGCTCTTCAAAATATGACCACAGCCTCCTTTCCTGGCGTTCTCTCTTCCCCTCTTTCCCTCACTCCCCTCATTCCCCTCTTCCCCTCACTCCCCTCAAGTTGCAAACCACAAAGCATTCACACCTAATGTTTCTCACACTTGGTAGGTGGCTTCATTTCTCGATGAGTGTGCTTTTCCTGTTTTCTCTCTGGTGAACTTTTATTCATCGGTTCTCTGAGTTTTCTTTTTCTTTTCCTGTTTTCTCTCTGGTGAACTTTTATTCATCCTTGGTGAATCTTTCTAGATGCTTCTTGGGCCAGTGGATTTTGGGAGAGCGAGGTATATGTGGCTGAGGTACATCACAATCATCAGAGAAGCTTTAAACACTGCTGAGTGTCACTGTCTGTGCTGGCTTTGGGTTTCGTCCTTATTCACTCTTCCTTTTTTTTTGAGACGCAGTCTCGCTCTGTCTCTATCGCCTGGGCTGGAGTGCAGTGGCGCGATCTCGGCTCACTGCAAGCTCCGCCTCCCGGGTTCATGCCATTCTCCTGCCTCAGCCTCCCGAGTAACTGGGACTACAGGCGCCGGTCATCACGCCAGGCTAATTTTTTGTATTTTTAGTAGAGACGGAGTCTCGCCCTGTCGCCCAGGCTGGAGTGCAATGACGCGTGATCTCTCACTGCAACCTCCGCCTCCCAAGTTGAAGCGATTCTCCTGCCCCAGCCACCCGAGTAGCTGGGTACGGTCGGGCAGCGCGCCACCATGGCCGGCTAATTTTTTTGTATCTTTTAGTAGAGACAGGGTTCACCACTTTGGCCAGTCTGGTCTCGAACTCATGACCTCATGATCTGTCTGCGTTGGCCTCCTGAAGTGCTGGGATTACAAGTGTGAGCCACCGCGCCTGGCCCTCATTTTTACAAATGTAATCGAGTACTTGTTTGTGTACACCTAGTAGACGACGTGCTTGTTGCGAGTAAAGCCCAGGTGTTCTACATCCATGGTTCAATTAATGCATTGGTATCTTTTCCAACCTGTGGCATGTAAGACACACTTCAAAAGGATCTGCTGACAGAAATAGGGCGAAGTGGTTCTGGTATTTTTTTTAGTTTTTTTTTCTAATGTTCTTATAATTTTGCTGTACTACAATGTTAGCTAAAACAGCACAGCTATCAGGAATGGCATTAAGACTGACCTTAGACAAAACCCTGAAGTGAGAGGTTGCATTTTGGGTTCTCACCATACTCTTCCCCCGCTCTTGTCCTAATTGTCTAAAGCTTGTTTCCCTTCCTCACCGTATCAGCCTCCCACCTGAATCTGCCCTGTTCCTCCTTCACACTCATCTTTCTTGTGCCCCTGTCCCTCCATTTTTCCCTTTCGCAAGCCATTTTCATAAGAATCCTTCCAAATACTTCCCCTACTGATTGGACAACCCGTAGGTGGCAGACTGTTCTGGGCCAAGGCAACCAAGTTGAGCAGGGCCAGCAATCAGTGTCGGGAACTTCTGCAGGGCACTTCAGAATCAGTGTCGGGGAACTTCGGCATTCTATTTTTCACGGACACAGACAGGAACACTGACATGCAAAAGCAAAACAATCAAAAAGCATTTTTATTTGTTTTCCAGGTAGTAGGAAATCCGAGTTCCAGATTCCCATCCTTCTGAAGCCAGGAGGGAGGTTCCTAAGAGGAGGTCAGGACAAGATGGAGACTTCTTTTTAAACTAGCAGATTTCGCAAATTGCCACACATACATTATCCAGTCCACGGAAAGGACAGGCCTTGGGGACAGGGCAACGGGAACGTGTTCCACCTGGACGACTGAATTAGAAGTCTCTCCCCCATCAATTGAAAGCCTCACTATTTTTCATTCTGTCTTTTCTTTCTTTTTAAGGTAAATGAATTGCTTCTTTTTCGTTAGGTGAGGCCGGCAGAGACCAAGAAGAGCTGAAGCGGAGGCGAGGTTAGTACCCAGCAAAGACCCGTGGCGAGGAGAGACAATGAAGAGGACCATGGGACTGGACCCTGAGAAAGGCAAAGGAGACGCTGGCTGGCGGGGCCCGTAGGCGGACAGCCACGCAGGCAGGCGGAGGGCTCGGCTCGGCCTGGGACCGCAGCAGACCCGGCCTCCGCGCGGGGCCAAGCCGCCTGGGTGGGACCGAGGAGGCGGAGCCTTCCCCGTGGACGGGTGATGGACAGCCTGTCTCTCCAATCGCGTCCTTAAAGGGGCGCGGGCAGGCCAATGAGCGGACAGCGAGGGCCGGAGCCGGGCTGAGGCTTGGGTGCAGAGCTGGCGAGCTGCGGCTGGGGCCGCAGTAGGGAGCGCGGCGTGGAGGTGCCACCCGGCGCGGGTGGTGGAGAGATCAGAACCCTCTTCCCCAAGTCGAGCCAACCTCAGCGGGCACCGGGGCTTAGGGGCGCGGCAGCGGCGACTGCAGCGGCTGGACGATGGCAGCGCCCGCCGGAGCCGGGGCGGTGATTGTAGCCCCAGACAGTAGTCGCTGGCTGTGGTCGGTGCTGGCGGCGGCGCTCGGGCTCTGTGAGTGATGCCAGGACCAGGGCTGGGGCCGGGGAGGGGGGCTCCCGGGCCCGGCACACGCCCCTCGCAGGCCAGGCGCGCGTGCTGAGACCCCAGGTGGGGAGGGGGCGCGGCCTGCGCTCTCTGGGGCCGAGGCAACCCAGCCCATGGGGAACGCGGGCCCCCGCGACGGGCCAGAGCCTCTTTCTTCTCCTTCCTGGATCCTCGAGTGCGGAGGAGGAGGGGAGAGCGCTCTATCTTGCTCCTTCCTGGGGGGCGGCTGCGGTGAGCCCTCGCGGCGCCTCCTGCCCCCTCCTCACGATGACTCTGGATCGTCTGAGCCCTCCCGGATTCTGATTCGGGAACTAGGGTCTGGCGTTCTCCACCTTTGGGAGGTGGCGGAAGGTTGCAGGTTTTTCATTTGTAGGGCCTTTGTTGGTTCGTTTCCTGTTAAGCCAGGGTTTTGTTGTACTTGTAAGTTCCCTTTCCCATGCTCTCATTCAGATTTAAGTCTCCGTAATAGAAGAGTCCTGGAATCTCATTTGCCTCATTTTCGTGGTCTGCAAAACGCCAATATAAAATACTGTTACTTCTAGGTTAGAATGCAAAGAGCTTGGAATACCAGTGAGATGGCCTGGCTTAAAAGAATTTGGTCAAATCCATCATAATTCCAGACCTAGCCACCATAATTTGATAAGACATAGAGCATTAAAAAGCATAATTTTCCTAAAGGAAAAAAAAAAAGCTCCTTTTTCTTACCAAATATTGTGACTCAAGCTTAAGGTAAACCGTGGGCTCAATTTATGGGAATTGGATGAGTTGTTTTATGGACATCTGAAGTGGTATCTGCCACAGGACTTTTCTGTGTTGTTCAAAGCAAAGTACTTGTTGTCTCCGAATTCGGTTAAATAATAGTTACAAAGAGGGCCAGCTGCTAAGAAACCACGTAGATATTTTTTCATTCCCTTTGTTTTCAAAATGTCAGTTGCATCACAGTATCTGAATACCAGAGTTTACTCAGTAATTTCTTTCTTCATGGAAAAGTTCTTAATATAATCCTTGGACCAGGGAAACTAGGTGAAGTTCTGTTGGATCACCAACTGTTCCACTTAAACAGTGATTCCAGGGGCTGTAAAGCATAAAGGTAAAAGTCTCTCTACCCTCCAGAGGTTGACAGATGATGACACACTTTGTATAAGACACAATCCATTCTGTATTTTGTCTTAGAAAAAAAGGTTAAAAGTGTGTTTGGTGGTGGTGGTATTTGTGTTTAATCAAACAAATAGAAAATAGCCTAAAATTAAGATTTATCAGAAATATGCTTCAGACAATTATTATGCATGAGAGGTCAGACATTGCTATGGAGGACAAAGCAGTTAGGGTGATCTTAATTAAAATCGGGGTATTAAACGTAGCAGGAGTGCAAAACTACATAGTAGTGGAAAGGTGACTAGAGTAATAGCCCCATACACCTTGGACGTAATTCTTCAGTAATGAAGATGAATGTTGATATGTAAAAATCAACAGCTGATGTTATTGGTTCAATTTAGAAAATTATTGTATCTAAAATTCTTGCCAAATCACCGTTTTTCTGGTCATGGATACCACACATAAGAGTTCATCTTTTACAGGAAAGCTTCTCAAGTTTTATCAAGACAGTTATTCAGCAAACATTTACCAAGCACCTTTTAAGTGTTAAGCACCAAGCTACTCTAGGAAAGAGAGTCCTCACCTTTGAATAATTTGCAATTCAGTGAGAGAAACACTGTGAAAAGTGCTATAAGAAGTCTATTTTTTTTCCCCTGCGGCAGGTGGTGGGAGGGTGGGTGGGTCTCACTGTATTGCCCAGGCTGCTCTGGAGCTGAAACTCCTGGGCTCCAGTGATTCTTCTGCCTTTTCCTCCCAAGCAGCTGGGGCTACAGGTGTGTGCCACTGTGTAGGGTCAGAAGCACATTGGTAAAGATGTACTGTGGAAGCTTGAAGGAGGGTCATCATCTCAGACTGTAGTTCAGGCTACTGGAGGAAAGGAGTTTAAACTGAGTAGGCATGGGGGAGGGGCAGAAGTACATACAGAGTTATGAATGAACCTGTTGGTAGTTCAGTATAATGGGAGGTTGGACTGTATATAAGGGGGATGGTGGGAGTTGAGGCAGGAGAGCCTGCCAAGGGCACCAACTTACAAAAGGCCTTGTCTGCCACACTTAATCCAATGGGGATTTCTCTGTCTATTGAGATGTGAAGGATGGCTTAGAGTGGGGTGAGGCTGAAGCCAGAGAAGGCAGAGGACCATTGTAATAATCCAGGGGAGGATGATGAAGATCTGAATTCAAGCACTGGGCCATGAAGAGAGGACACATATTCATGAGCCACTTAGAAAGTACATTTGGAAGAGCTTGGAAACATTGATGCAGGCTTGAAAGAGGAGGTGGATAAAATGATCATAGGTTTTGGGCTTGGGAAGCTGGGCATATTTTTGGCCTTTTCACAGATGGGGAAATAGGAGTCTTGGGGGAAGAAGATGATTGAGATAATTTTGAACATGTTGAGTTTGAGATGCGGGTAAGACATCCAAATGGAGATGGGCAGAAAACAATTGGATAGACAGTTCTGGAGGTGAGGAGAAAGTTCTGGTTGGAAATGGAGATTTGGAGAATTATGTGGCTAATAGTTAAAGCTTGGATTGTTTGGATGAGGTCATCCAGGGAAAATGCACTGAAGAACATAGCAGAGAGCCAAGGACAGAGTTCTGGGGTACATGAAACCTGAGAAAGAGGCTCTGTGACTAAGAGAAAAGCCAGGAGAGTTTGGTATTTCAGCATTGTCAGATGAAGAGAGATTAAATGTGATAAGAATTCACTGAATTTGGCAATTGAAATGAGCACACAGTATATGAGGACTAAATCTCCCTAATTTGTACCATCCATTTCAGTAAATGGAACCTGCATACATCTAATTGTGCAGGCCAGAAACCTAGGGTCCATGCCTGATTCTTCCCTGTCCTTCACATCCAATCAGTTCTCCCGTCTTTAAGATGCATCTGGAATTGATGTTTTTTCTACCTCCACTCCTAGCCTTTTACTCAAAGTCACCATCATTTCTTGCCTATATTACTGTGATAGCCTCCCAGCTGCTCTTCCTCTTTTTCCCCCCTTGGGAATTTTTTTTTTTTTTTGGTTATGGAGTCTTGCTCTGTCTTGTCCAGGCTGGAATGCAGTGGTGCAATCTCAGCTCAGTGCAACCTCCATCTCCCAGATTCAAGTGATTCTTCTTGTGCCTCAGCCTCCCAAGTAGCTGGGACTACAGGCGCATGCCACCTTGCCTGGCTAATTTTTGTATTTTTTAGTAGAAACTGGGTTTCACAATGTTGGCCAGGCTGATCTCGAACTCCTGACCTCGTGATCCACCCACCTTGGCCTCCCAAAGTGTTGGGATTACAGGCGTGAGCCACCTCACCTGGCTGATTTTTTAATTTTTAGTAGAGACGGGGTTTCACCATGTTTGCCAGGTGAGGTGGCTCACGCCTGGAATTCCTGACCTCAAGTGATGGGCCTGCCTCAGCCTCCCAAAGTGCTGGGATTACAGGCATGAGCCACCATGCCCAGTACCCCGCTTGGTTCTTTTTAATCCATTCTTTACAAAACTGCAACAATGATTTTGTTAAAATGCAAATCAGATCATGTTGCTTTCTTGTTTAAAATCCTTAATGGCTTCCCATTGCACTTGGAATGAAATCTAAACTTCCCATAGCCTAAAAAGCTCTTTGTGATCTGGTTTCTGCCTACCTCTGTGACCTCAACTTGTACCACCCACCACCCCCTTCTCACTATATTCAAGCCCCCCTGCCATCTTTCTGCTCTGTGACGCCCATTCCCACCTCAGGGTCTTTGAACTAGCTGTTCTGATGTTGCCCAGGGCTGGCTCCCTTTCATCATGGAGCCTTTAACATAAGTTTCACTTCTTTAGAGAGACCTCTCTGACCACCTGATTCTAGGATACTTACCTGTTACTATTTGCTGGTTTGCTGTTTACTTCCTTATTGGAATTTCTATTTGGTTTTTCTTCTCTTTTTTTTCCCTCCATCAGAATCTAGGACAGACAAAGCATCTGTCTTGCTTATAGAAGTTTCCTAGTGCTTAACATAGTGGATATGGTAGATGCTAAAAATATTTGTTAAATGGCAGTTGAGGCATAGGCATGTCTTGACAACAGTTTGTTAGGAGTTTGCAATATGTAGTTATGATTTAGCATGGTATAAGTAGGTACCCAATATGTGTTTATGCAAGAAGAATATTTTTCCCAACTGTGATTTCATGCATTGCTTGATTATTTCTCATCATCAGTTCCCTTGGCCTTTTACTTGTTTACTAGTTGGGATAGTAAAATAGAAACTTAGTCCTATAAAATATATTTTTGTTTACTCCAACTCCAGAATATCCACTAGGCTTAGATGCTGCCAAAAGAAAAAGATAAATATTAAGTGAAAGACAGCTATATGCAAAAGTACATAAAATGCAAATTTGTGTTTTTACTAAGTCTAATTTATTTACTTATTCAACTTAAATGAACACCTACTAGGCACCAGGCACTGTTTATGTATGGGATGCAGCAGGGAGCCTAGATGCTAGTGAGAAGTGACAGACAGGAAACATCTACTCAAATAAATAATGCCAAAGGACAGATTAAATTCCCGACAGTCACAACTTTTAAGAAAATATGATTGATTTAATATGAAAATTTGCAGCAAATTTTTAAAAAATGGAACATCTTATTTGTATTACAAGATATTTTTAAAACTTACAAGGGATATGTTGTAGGATTTCTTTAAAGGTTGATTTTTCCCACTGAGTTTTAAAAATGTGATTTAATTAGGAAAAACATAGCTTTTCAGAAATATTGCTGTTTCCCCTCCAGCCAGTAGATGCTGGTCTACCTCCTAAATACTTCTCACCATCCCCTTTGCATCCGCACTGAAGGTAATATGGTACAGCCACAATCACGTCTCTCCTGGATAATTAGAGCCTTCTAACTGGAGCCTGAGTGTTTTTGAGTTGTATCTTTTATCTGAGAATTTGAATTATTTGTGTAAGACATGCACCTCATATGTACCTCAACCTTGGAAAGATTTCTAATCTTGCTCTCTAAAACCACAGATGTCATTTTAAAAGGGAGAATAAAATGGTAAGCTTTGGCATATAATTTATTATAAATTAGTCTTTAGCCCCATCGAAGGCAATATAATTATTAGAAGAACTAGAAGCATCTCCTGAGGTCTCAAGTGTCCTATGGCTCTGAGACTTAACCCCTAAGGCTGGTGTTAATATATTAAGCCTTCATGTATCTTGAATGATATTCCTTTTTTCCTTTTCCACTCTTACTTTGCTAAGTCTTTTGACGTTAGCAGTGCCCTAGAGTCCAGACAAAAGTCTCTGGAATTTTTGCTGCTGTAAGAAAGCAGAGGTCAGTTTACTCTGTTCACTATAGTGCATAAATTGAGAAATTGTAGTTGTCTCCTGGGATATTTATATCTTTGCCTTTAAACCCCTTTATTTATTCATTATCTCTCTCTTTTGCTTTTTTTTTTTTTGGAGACAGAGTCTCATTTTGTCACCCAGGCTGGAGTGCAGTGTGCAATCTTGGCCCACAGCAACCTCTGCCTCCCAGGTTCAAGTGATTCTCCTGCCTCAGCCTCCTGAGTAACTGGGATTACAGGCATGAGCCACCACGCCTAATTTTTTTTTTTTGAGACAGAGTTTCGCTCCTGTTGCCCAGGCTGGAGTGCAGTGGCATGATCTTGGCTCATTGCAGCCTCCACCTCACAGGTTCAAGTGATTCTTCTGCCTCAGCCTGCCAAATAGCTGGCATTACAGGCACCTGCCACCATGCCTGGCTAATTTTTTGTATTTTTAGTAGAGACAGAATTTTGCCATGTTGGGCAGGCTGGCCTCCAACTCCCGACCTCAGGTGATCCACCCACCTCAGCCTCCCAAAGTGCTGAGATTACAGGCGTGAGCCACCGTGCCCAACCTATTCATTGTCTTTCAATGCATGTGGCTACTGTAATTTTTTATTCACTTATAATTTTTTCTTGATCCCATTAGGCCTTTATCCAAGATGGTTTCATTCTTAAATCCTCCTTCAGTATGTTTTTTCTTCTAAACTCAGAGTCTCTAGAAACCGTGATACCTTTTTTTTGTTTGTTTGTTTTGTTTTTTTTTTTTGAGACGGAGTCTTGCTCTGTCGCCCGGGCTGGAGTGCAGTGGCTGGATCTCAGCTCACTGCAAGCTCCGCCTCCCGGGTTTACGCCATTCTCCTGCCTCAGCCTCCTGAGTAGCTGGGACTACAGGCGCCCGCTACCTCGCCCGGCTAGTTTTTTGTATTTCTAGTAGAGACGGGGTTTCACTGTGTTAGCCAGGATGGTCTCGATCTCCTGAACTCATGATCCGCCCGTCTCAGCCTCCCAAAGTGCTGGGATTACAGGCTTGAGCCACCGCGCCCGGCCCCGTGATACCTTTTGATACCTCTGACCTTATTGTCAGAACATAGAGCTTGAGTAATTTTTTAGCAACAGTGATACATTGAATCCAGTACTTAGGTTTAATTGATTGGGGTTAGAAATGGCAGTATGTCTTTGCCTATCCTGTGTATTGCAGATAAGATTGCCCCATAGAATGAAATCCGTGACTTAAGTTTTGTTAGGAGCGTGCTGCAACCAACTGAACAAACCTTGATGAACTTGCAATGAACATTTTTTTATATTGGGACCCTGATATTCTACTTTGAGATCTAGGGAGTTTATTGTGTGCATTTTAAAAGATGCTGTTATTGGCCGGGCCTGGTGGCTCATGCCTGTAATCCCAACACTTTGGGAGGCTGAGGCGGATGAACTGCCTGAGCTAAGGAGTTCAAGACCAGCCTGGACAACATGATAAAACCCCCATCTTGACTGAAAATAAAAAAAATTAGCTGGGCGTGACGCATGCCTGTAATCCCAGCTACTCGGGAGACTGAGGCATGAGAATCGCTTGAGCCTGGGAGGCAGAGGTTGCAGTGAGCTGAGATCATGCCACTGCACTCTAGCCTGGGTGATAGAGTGAGACACCCTGTCTCAAAAGAAAAGAAAAAAGACGCTGTTATTAAAATTCAGAAATGTGTTCTTTTCTCTCCAAACATTAAGTTTACAATGTGAAGTTATATAAATTTAACACAATCATGTGCTTCTTCCAGATAACACTTGGTAAACTTGAAAAGATGAAAAGTTATAAGGTGTTATATTGTCAGTTTAGCTTCAATGAGAACCTAGTGACCCTGTGGCCAGATAGTGTCTAATAGTTATTCTCTAGTCAAGTCCAGGTTATCATTGCTATATATGTTCTTCCAAAGGGTGTTGCTGAGGATTAGGAAGCATAGATAGAAGACTCAGGTTCCTAAGAGAAATGTGGTAAAATGCAAATATTTGAAATCTCCTACATGTCTGAAAAGGGCAAAGAAAGAGAGTGAGTGAGCAGTTACGGAGATGTTTTAACTTCTCCCTCTCCCTTTTCTGTTTCTTCGCTCTTAGAAGTTAGGGCATAGACCTAGGTTCATGTTATATCTTCTGCTCTGCTCTCATTTATTGAGTGCTTGACTATGTGCCACGCCTCTGCTAAGCAATTTACTTGCGTACTCCTCACAGCTCTGTGCAGTAATTATTTTCATTAATTTTATAGATAAGAAGACTAAGTTTCAGAGAGATTGTGTAACTTGTCTAAGATCACACAGCTAATATATGGTAGAGTTGAGACTCCAAAGCACATGTTTGCAACCACTCTGCTATATTATGGAATTTTTTCTTCAAAGTCTCTAAACATTTTGGGGAAGCTTCTGGAATATCTTAAGTGTTTACAGAGTGGCTTTTTAGCTGTCCTGGGGCATCCAGATTTCTTCCTCTTTGGAGTAATGTTGTTTGTGCCAAGATCCCTCCTGCCTTGATACTGCTGACTCTGTCAAAGAGAAATAAAGCTGCCGTGTTGAAGCCATCCTCACCAACCATGCAGAATCTCTTTGTGCCACCCAATACTCGGAATGCTCCTCAGGGATTTTTAATGATGTTGGTTTTTGTTTGTTTGCTTTTTGTGTTTTGAGACAGAGTCTCTCGATACGGCCCAGGCTAGAGTGCAGTGGCACGATCTCCACTCACTTGCAGCCTCCACCTCCCTGGTTCAAGTGATTCTCCCATCTCAGCCTCCCGAATAGCAGGGATTATGGGTTCCTGCCACCACACTGGGCTAATTTTAGTATTTTTAGTAGAGACAGGGTTTCACCATGTTGGCCAGGCTGGTCTTGAACTCCTGACCTCAGGTGATGCACCTGCCTCAGCCTCCCAAAGAGCTGGGATTACAGATGTGAGCCACCGCGTCAGCTGATGTGGTTCTTGTAGGTTCTTCTCACTCATACCTCTCCTGCTATCAAGAGCACAAGCATGAATCCATTATACTGAGTGTCTGATACCATACTGGGCTCAGAATGGTTCCTTGCCCCTCATTAGCTGACATGACATGTGGAAGAAGCCACTGAGCCTTGATTTTCTTCCTTTGAGATGAGTTCTTCTCTGGAGGCTGTGCAGGTCCTTTTGCAATTAGACTCCTGGCATGCTTGGCCTACAGAATGTCCAAACAGGCCCAGGCATCCAAACCAGAGACTCCTTGCTTATACCTCTTCTTGGCTCCTCTGCCGCATTGACAGAGGTTCTGTAGCCATGTTATCTGCCACAAGTCGGAGGTCTAGCACTTGTCTGTTAACTCTTGGGAACTTTGAGTCTTGATCATTTTCAGCTATTAGGAATTTAATTCTTTTTTTTTCTTCAGTGACTGCAAATTTAGAACTCCAGTGAGGCTTGCTGAATCTTGCACACTAAAGAAATTGGTGAATGGATTAATAATGAACAGAGGTGATGCTAATTTATAATCAGGTTGAATAATATGGATTTAAGACCAGAAAATGGGCCAGGTGCAGTGGCTCATGCCTGTAATCCCAGCACTTTGGGAGGCCGAGGCAGACGAATCACTTGAGGGCAGGAGTTTGAAACCAGCCTGGCCAACATGATGAAACCCCATCTCTACTAATAATGCAAAAAATTAGTTGGATGTGGTGGCACGCACCTGTTATCCCAGCTATCTGGGAGGCTGAGGCACGAGAATCGCTGGAAACTGGGAGACGGAGGTTGCAGTAAGCCGAGATGGTGCTACTGCACTCCTGCCTGGGTGACAGAGTGAAACTGTGTCTCAAAAAAAAAAAAAAAAAGGATCAGAAAATGCTAAGGAGGCGGGAGGATCACGTGAGGACAGGAGTTCAAGACTGGCTGGGGCAAAATAGCAAGACCCCATCTTTACAAAGTAAAAATAAACCAAAAAACAAATTATAGGTCCACAGTCTTTTTATCTGTAACTCCAAAGCCAGAAAAACTTTGAAAATTAAGTTTTTTCCTAAGCTTGATACAAATTCTTTGGCTGCAAAATTCAACCTGAAGTAATAAGATACTGTTTACAACTGTGATCCTATTTGGTATGATTAATTGTATTTTTTACTGCAGAGATATTAATATGTTTGATTGTGGGATGCTGCCCTATACTCTGTTGGGACTATTATATAACATATAGTATAGGTGTTGTATTAATTTTTTAAAATCTGAAAAATTCTATATTCTGAAATACACCTGGCCTTAAGGATTTTTGGTTAGCTTGTTGGCCTGTACAGTATCTTATCTCAGAAATTTCCTTCTACTCTTGTAAGTACTAAGAACTACAAAATATTGCCTGGGCAACGTGGCAGAACCCCATCTTTGGGAAGATTACTTAGGAATGGAGGCTGAAGTAAGCCATGTTTACGCCACTGCACTCCAGCCTGGGCGACAGAGGGAGACCCTGTCCCAAAAACAAACAAAAAACTACAAAATACAGTTTAGTTCTTCATTTTTTCATTTTTAGAAATGCGGTCTCACTATGATGATCAGGCTGGAGTGCAGTGGCTGGCTATTCACAAGTATGATCAAAGTTCCCTGTAGCCTCAAACTTTTGGGCTCAAGTGATCCTCCTGTCTCAGCCTCCAAGTAACTGGGACTATAGATGTGTCAAACCCAGCTCATTTTAGTCCCTTTTTCTTTTTTTTTTTTTTTGAGATGAGTCTAGCTCTGTTGCCCAGGTTAGAGTGCAGTGGTGTGCCCTCAGCTCATCACAACCTCTGCTTCCTGGGTTCAAGCAGTTTTCCTGCTACAGCCTCCCAAGTAGCTGGGATTACAGGCATGCACTGCCATACTTGGCTAATTTTTGTAGAGACGGGGTTTCGCCATGTTGACCAGGCTGGTCTTGAACTCCTGACCTCAGGTGACCCGCCTGCCTTGGCCTCCCAAAGTCGTTTTAATTCTTTAAATGTTTTGGTCAATAAAGCTAATGTGCTTTCCACTTAAGAGCGTTCATTGAAACTCCTTTAGAAATTTATGCTACTTTGGACTCAGCCTTTTATTCAAGGAATTCTAAATCTGTGAACTGGCACAAGTTTGGGAATTGATTGAAGGGTCCTGACTTTCTGTTTTTATGATTCACATTAGACTTTTGTTCACTTGCCCTAAAACTTTTCTGCTTATATAGATCAAGTAAGAATTTAGTAGGCTTCCTATCTATTTCACTTGTAGGAGTACCGTGACCAACTGATCAATGCCATAGATCTATGAGAATCAGACTTCCAACTGTGCCTTGACTCTGCTGTCCATCATGGTAGTCATGCCTACCTTGCATTTAGAAGTTCAGTGCTGCCACTTGGCCCCTGTCATCCTACAATCTAATTATTCCCACTGCATTTACGTTTCCCAATTTAGTGACAGCAGTTCCCACTGTAACTTCTAAACTAAAGAGTGTCACAAAGTTCTTTTAAAATGCTGGGACTCCCCTCACAGATCTGCTTTTCACAGTCATGTGGTGAAAGGTGTGTCCTCTGGCTGGACATGGTGGCTTATGCCTGTAATCCCAGCACGTTGGGGGGCTGAGATGGGTGGAT
>NW_012113808.1:7994946-8005106 GCF_000951035.1 Colobus angolensis palliatus
GGTGGATTACTTGAGGTCAGGAGTTCGAGACCAGCCTGGCCAACATGGCAAAACCCCATCTCTACTAAAAATACAAAAATTAGCTGGGCATGATGATGCTTGCCTGTAATCCCAGCTACTCAGAAGGCTGAGGCACAAGAATTGCTTGAATCCAGGAGGTGGGGTTGCAGTGAACTGAGATCTACCCTGGGTGACAGAGTGAGACTCTGTCAAAAAAAAAAAAAATAAAGCCAGGCTTAGTGGTGTGAGCCTGTAGTCCTAGCTACCTGAAAGGCTGAGGCAGGAAGATTGTTTGAGCCCAAGAGCTCAAGGCTTCAGTGAGCTATGATTGAGCCACTTCACTCTAGCCTGCAACAGAGCAAGACCCTCTTTCAAAAAAAAAAAAAAAAAAGATACGTCCTGTGGACACTCACAGGTGAGTAAGTAGATCTTAAAAGATAAACCCACTGTAACATTCCAATCTCCCTAGACCTTTGAATGTCTTCCTCCAGAGTAAGCCGAGGCAGGCCTGGCGTTTCAAGTTCATTTACTAAGGGCCACATTTTGGTCCATGTTTCAGCCAGCAAACCAAACTATTAGAGCACTTTCTAACTCCCTGAGTTGCAACATTAAATGCAGAATCTGTAATTAGTGGGCCCATATCAGTAAATTTGGTCTAACCCAACTTGACATTCCCTCCACCATGATCCCATACCCTTAATATCCATTTCCACACATATTCCCCAGATTTCTGTTTACTTTTTTAGAGTATGTGCACCTTCATGGTTCACACTTTGTACCTCACCTTTGGGAGCCTCCTGAGACTTAAGTCTAGTTATAGATCTAGAAGCAAAGAGAGGTGTTGAGGGTAGGTCCTGAGGAGAATCAGCAGTGTCTTGCAATGCAGCTGCCTCAGGGGAGGCTGTTAAAGTTTCCTCAGGCACAGCAGGTTTAATCTCCTCAGATGTGGGTGGATGGCTGCTTCCACTGGCAAAGAAGACTCATAAGAATTTAGTGATTCAATGTTTCCAGCTCCATAAGGGAGTACCCACATTTCTCCATTCCAATATTCAGGATCCCATTCCTTCCCAATCAATGCCCTCACTTTAGTAGTAGACACCCTGCAGAGGTTGGGTGCTGTTGTTCGGTCATTCACAGAATAAGATTCTGTATTTGATTTTCAGCAATCTCAGCTCTGTGGCTAACGGAGATAAGGGTATCTTTCAGACATAAGGTTTTCTGGTCAGATATGTAGTGCTCAGGCTGGGAATTTGAATCCCTGAGCTCATCCATTTCTTTTCTCACTTTGTCCATTGCCATTAGGAGTAACCAACAAATCTCATTATACTCATTAGTTTGACAAAAATCTTTAAAGGTATGGTATTTGTGGTCACCCAGAACCGTATTTTTATATGTGTTTGATTAAAAGTACCCAATGGTGATATTTTGCATATCTCTATTGCCACATCATACCCATAAGTGCACTCTTTACTACTGGAAATAGTAATTAGTGTCCTTTAATCCATTAGAGAGCCAAGTCCTGAAACCCTAGAATCAATTCAGAGAACTCATACTTAAGATTCTGCTCCTTTAGAGCCACTCTCAATACCAAAATTAGGATTCTCCAGAGAAACAGAACCAGCAGGTTGTGCGTGTGTATGCACTCTCTTTTTCTTTATATAAATATAGATAGATAACCTATCTATATTTTGCTGGCATAGATACATAGATAGAAAGAGAGGAATTGGCTCACATGATTGTGGAGGCTTATTAAGTCCAAAATCTGCAGGGTAGGCTGGCAGGCTGGAGACCTAGGGAAAAGTTGCAGTTCAAGTCCAAAGGCAGTCTGCTGGCAGAATTCCTTCTTTTTCAGGGATGGTCAGTCTTTGTTATTGTTAAGACCTTCAACTGATTGGATAAGGCACACCTACATTATAATGGAGGGTAATCTGCTTTACTCAGAGTCCCCCAATTGTAATATTAATCTTACCAAAAAACAGCTTCACAGAAATAACTAATGAATTTTAAAAGATAAGCCATATGTGGAGATCTCAAATTGTGGTTTCTCATGATCATCAACAATTCTATTCTTTGTTGTCTCTATTTTAGCATTTTCTCTTCACATCTCAACTTTGTGCTGACTTCCTCCTCCTCTCACTATTTGACACTTTGATGAAGGGCACCTGATATTGCCAAATCAACTAACCTGTTTCAGCCTTTTCTTTCCAGACCTTTTTGCTTTCCTTGACATTGTTGACCACTTTGATCTCATTTCCTTTGCCTTTGTGACATTACTCCTGGTTCTCATCTCTCTTCCCTGTCTTCTTCAAGTGTTCATCCTCTACCTGTGCCCCAGTGTTGATTTTCCTTAGGCAGGTTCTGCTCTCAGCCCCTTGCTAGTCTCACTGCATGCTTATCTTTGGTAATTTCATCCATTTTTTTTTATTGATAGCGAATATGTGACAGCTATAGGCATCCAATACATATTTGTTGAATAAATGGTGACTCCCAAATATATCCCCAGTGCTCTGAACTGCAGAATCTTACCTACTGCCCATTACGTACCACTGGACATATCCATTTGAATGTCCAGAGGCACCTCAAACTCTGTATGCTCAGAACTCAACTCCATATCTCTCTCCTCTTCAAACTGTGCTTCCTCCTGCACGCCACTCGCTATTGTTATTGCTTGCTGCTGTCCTATTTGTCTTTCCCTCAAGTTAGCCAAGCGAAAAATTTGGTCTTCATCCTAGAATCCTTCCCTTTCCTTACCTCACTCCCCAGATTTAGAAAAGTAACTGGGACATAGAAGGAATTCAGGTGTTTGTTGAATGAATTTGGTGGTGTGCAGAGTATTACCGTGCTTTGTTCGTTTGCTAATTGAAAGTTTTTAAGTAGAAGAGCTTTTGAACTTTTAAATAATAATTAAGCTTTCAAAAATTCTAAGATATGTAGTTTACCTTATACAGATGTAGAAATTGAGCTCTCAAATTCTCTGTATGTGCTGCCTTCCCATAAACATTACACATTGCCATGACACCCAGAGAAGCCCCAGGGAGGGAGCCTGGTAAGCAGCCATATACACGGGAAATACAGCTGGAGAACTTTTGTTTTGTACCTCACTCTCAAAAGGGTCTGGATTTGCCCCCCATTTGTCTTATCCCTGTTAACTACAGTCACTCCTCTAAACCTCTACTTTGGCTCTCTTTCCTTACCCCTCTTATCTGCTCAGAACCTCATTACCAGAAAATGTAGCAACTCCAACATGTTATCCCACCCTTCAAGCACCATCTCCTTTTATAGTTTCACTAGGCGAGTTTCTGGAACTCATCAACTTTTCCCATCCCTCCCTGCTTTTGTTTTGCATTCGTTACTTCCTGGCTGCTTCCCTCTCCCGCTCCAACTTGGAGTCCATAGTTCATTGTTATAATCATTCCTTTGTAAATGTTCCTACTTCCCCAGCCCTTCTGTGCCATCATTGCACTTACTTGGCAATCCCACAGCCCTGGGAAAACCCTACCATCTCTTTTTACATCCTGAAGCATTTGTTGCTTTAATTATTGCCCTCTTTAGATCATTCTTACTGCAATACAAACATGACTAGAATTTCTAATCTTAAAAACCTTCTGTTGGTTCTACAATCCTCTTTAGCTACATTTCTGGGCTGTAACTCTTAGCACATTTTTACAAAAATGGACTATACTCCTTTCTTTGTATGTATACCCTCCCTTCCCACTTTCTTCTGTCCAGCCGTTCCATAGCTGCCTCTGCCACTCCATTGAAACTTCCCCTGTCAGATAGTGATAGTGGTGGTAGTGGTAACTTTAAACCATGTGTACTTTATTTGCTAGGATACAGAATTGTAAATGTGACAGAGAAATACGTTTTTCAGTTCATTCAATTGGTAGATTATAGTTAAGTATTTTTGTTTTTTTGTTTTTGTTTTGTTTTGAGATAGGGTCTCACTCTTTCACCGAGGCAGGAGTGCAGTGGCATGATCTCAGCTCACTGCAGCCTCCAGCTCCTGGGCTCAAGTGATCCTCCCACCGTAGCCTCCCTAGCAGCTGGGACTACAGGTATGTACCACCATGCCTGGCTAATTCTTGTACTTTTTATAGAGATGGGGTTTTGCCATGTTGCCCAGGCTGGTCTTAAACTCCTGGGCTCCAGCAATCCACCTGCCTTGGCTTCCTGAAGTACTGGGACTATAGGCGTGAGCCACTGCGTCTGGCCTACTAATAAGTTTTATCACTCAAATCAGACATTTTGTGAGAATATTTTGCAGAATTTTTAATGATTTTATAGGCATGCAACCAGTAACATGGGCCTTGCACTCACAACCAACTTGAGGTTTAATGTTCTACAGTGATTGTCTTAAAATTCTTAATTATTTTATCTCTCAATTTATATTTTCCATGTGAAAGTAGATGAAGCAGTGGAGTATGCACAGAGGCTTGGAGCCTCAGCTCACATGAAGTCTTGCCTCCTGCCACCTCCCTGCCTCCCAGAGATAGTTTCTTGGTCCACTGCTCTCCCCCGTGCCCCACCGAGCCCTCCCACCCATGAACTTACATGAGTAAGTTCTTTAGTGGTGATTTGTGAGATTTTGGTGCATGCATCACCCGAACAGAATGCACTGCTCACAATTGGTAGTCTTTTATCCCTCACCGCCTTCTCACCCTTTCCCCTGAGTCCCCAAAGTCCATTGTATCATTCTTATGCTTTGCATCCTCATACCTTAGTTCCCACTTATGAGTGAGAACATACGATTTTTGGTTTTCCATTCCTGAGTTACTTCACTTAGAATAATAGTCTCCAGTCTCATTCAGGTTGCTGCGAATGCCATTAATTCATTCCTTTTTATGGCTGAGTAGTATTCCATCATATATATATGTATATATAGAATACATATATATACACATATATATATGTATATATAGAATACATATATATACACATATATATATGATGGAATACATATATATATGATGGAATACTAGTCAGCCATAAAAAGGAATGAATTAATGAATTAATATATCACAGCTTCCTTTTTTTTGGAAACAGAGTCTTGCTCTGTCACCCAGGCTGGAGTGCAGTGGCACGATCTTGACTCTGGCACTCCCCAGCCAACATGGCGAAACTCTTTCTCTACTAAAAAAAGAAATACAAAAACATCTTGGTGGTGGACACCTGTAATCCCAGTTACTTGGGAGGCTGAGGCAGGAGAATTGCTTGAACCACAGTTTCTTTATCCACTCATTGATTGATGGGCATTTGGGTTGGTTCTGCATTTTTGTAATTTCAAATTGTGCCGCTATAAACATGCGTGTGCAAGTGTCTTTTTCATATAATGACTTCTTTTCCTCTGGGTAGAAACCCAGTAGTGGGATTGCTGTATCAAATGGTAGTTCTACTTTTAGTTATTTAAGGAATCTCCACACTGTTTTCCATAGTGGTTGTACTAGTTTACATTCCCACCAGCAGTGTAGAAGTGTTCCCTGTTTGCGACGTCCATGCCAACATCTATTTTTTGATTTTTTGATTATGGCCATTCTTGCAGGAGTAAGGTGATATTGCATTATGATTTTCATTTGCATTTCCCTGATCGTTAGTGATGTTGAGCTTTTTTTCATATGTTCGTTGGCCGTTTGTGTATCTTTCGAGAATTGTCTATTTATGTCCTTAGCCCACTTTTTGATGTGATTATTCCTTTTTTCATGCTAATTTTTTTCAGTTCGTTGTAGATTCTGGATATTAGTATCCTTTGTCAGATGTATAGATTGTGTAGATTTTCTGTCACTCTGTGGGTTGTCCGTTTACTCTGCTGACTGCTCCTTTTGCCACACAAAAGCTCTTTAGTTTAATTTAGTCCCAGCTATTTATCTTTGTTTTTATTGCATTCGCTTTTGGGTTCTTGGTCATGAAATCCTTGCCTAAGCCAATGTCTAGAAGGGTTTTTCCAATGTTGTCTTCTAGAATTTTTATAGTTTCAGGTCTTATATTTAAGTCCTTGATCTATCTTGAGTTTATTTTCATATAAGGTGAGAGATGAGGATCCAGTTTCGTTCTCCTACATGTGGCTTTCCAATTATCCCAGCACCATTTGTTGAATAGGGTGTCCTTTCCCCACTTGGTGTTTTTGTTTGCTTTGCCAATGATCAGTTGGCTGTACGTATTTGGGTTTATTTTTAGGTTCTCTATTCTGTTCCTTTTGGTCTGTGTGCCTGTTTTTATTACAGTATTGTGCTGCTTTGATGACTATGACCTTATAGTATGGTTTGAAATCAGGTAATGTGATGTCTCCAGATTTGTTCCTTTTGCTTAGTCTTGCTTTGGCTATGCAGGCTCTTTTTTGGTTCCATATGAGTTTTAGAATTGTTTTCTAGTTCTGTGAAGACTGATGGAGGTATTTTGATGGGAATCGTGTTGAATTTGTAGATTGTTTTTGGGAGTATCGTCATTTTCACAATTTTTTTTTGTTGTTGTTTTTGAGACAGAGTCTTGCTCTGCCGCCAGACTGGAGTGCAGTGGCGTAATCTTGCCTTAAAGCAACCTCTGCCCCCCAGGTTCAAACGATTCTCCTGCCTCAGCCTCCCTAGTAGCTGGGACTACAGACACACGCCACCAAGCCCAGCTAATATTTATATTTTTAGTAGAGACAGGGTTTCACCATGTTGGCTGGGGTGGTCTCGATCTCTCAACCTCATGATCCTCCTACCTTGGCCTCCCAAAGTACTGGGATTACAGGCATGAGCCACCGTGCCTGGCCTTCACAATATTAATTCTACCTGTCCATGAGCATGGGATGTGTTTCCTTTTGTTTGTGTCATCTGTGATGTCTTTCAGCAGTGTTCTGTAGTTTTCCTTGTAGAGGTGTTTCACCTCCTTGGTTAGGTATATTCCTAAGTATTTTGTTTTACCTTTTTTTGCAGCTATTGTAAAAGGGGTTGAGTTCTTGATTTGATTCTCAGCTTGGTTGCTGTTGGTATATTGAAGAGCTACTGATTTGTTTTCATTAATTTTGTATCTGGAAACTGCTGAATTCTTTCATCAGTTCTGGGAGCTTTCTGGAGGAGTCTTTAGGGTTTTCTAGTTAAACAGTCATATCATCAGCAAACAAGAACAGTTTGACTTCCTCTTTACTGATTTGAATGCCCTTTCTTTCTCTTGTCTGATTGCTCAGGCTAGGACTTCCGGTACTATGTTGAAGAGAAGTGGTGAGAGTGGGCATCCTTGTCCTGTTCCAGTTCTCAGAGGGAATGCTTTCAACTTTTCCCTATTCATTATTATGTTGGCTGTGGATTTGTCATAGATGACTTTTATTACATTGAGGTATGTAATGGACAGGCATTCTTCTAAGCCCTTTATAAATATTAACTCATTTCATTCTTGTAATAACTCTTTGAAGTCATTACTAATAGAATAAACTTAAAAGTATGAGAAACTGAGACATGGAGGACTTTTTGCACAAGGTCCCACATCATTCTTTCTTGTCTTGGGTAACCCTGTGTTTCACATAGTTGCAGACCACATGGTCACACTGGAAGTTTTTCAGGAAACCTTTCTAGACATCTTGTTAAAAACTTACTAAGGGGACAACTTTTGATGTGTAAAACAATTAGGAAGTATGTCCAAACAGAGTCTAAGTGTTCTTTAAAAACCAAATAAAGGCCGGGCGTCGTGGCTCGTGCCTGTAATCCCAGCACTTTGGGAGGCCGAGACGGGTGGATAACCTGAGGTCAGGAGTTCGAGACCAGCCTGGCCAACATGGCAAAACCCCGTCTCTACTAAAAATACAAAAATTAGCGGGCCATGGTGCTGTGCACCTATAATCCCAGCTACTAGGGAGGCTGAGGCAGGAGAATTGCTTGAACCCGGGGGTTGGAGGTTACAGTGAGCCGAGATCGCGCCACTTCCCTCCAGCCTGGGTGACAGAGCGAAACTCCGTCTCAAAAAAAAAAAAAACCAGGAACTTCCAGATAGACAGCGGTTTGTCCATTTTCTCCTTCTAAGTTCATATATAGACCTTAATAAAAGTTACAGACTCCAACAACTAGTAAATATTTTTATCCACTTGTTTCATTAAATTTATTTCCATTAAATTAGGAGTAAGATCAAAACAGAATAACGTTTACTGTCATCAGTTTAAGAACAAATACTCTGCAGAGGCGGATGTATCCACTACTTCTCCCCTCTACTGCAAAATTTGGTTAAGATATGGAAACTGATGATACCACATGTGTACCAGGACGGTACGAAAAGGGTTTATGACTCACTTACTGTGGCTTTCTGGGGAGAGCAGGGCAGGCTTCCTATGCACGTAAAGAATGGCTTGAGAAAGCAGAAAAAGGAGACTGGCTCTACTTTTATGGTGATGAGTTGCTGAGTCTGGAGTGAAGGTCCTTATATGCCCCTTCAGCCAGGTCTTGGTTTGAACTTCCCACCTGTTCCAAAGGATGGCTCACCTGGCCTTTCTTATTAGCTTGCCCTGAGGAAAGGGGTACAGCTTGAAAGCTCTTGGCAGTCAAATATCAAAAATGATGTCAGACTCTTTATTACAAATGTGTATATATATATATATATTTTTTTTTTGGAGACGGAGTCTCACTCTGTTGCCCAGGCTGGAGTGCAGTGGCGCGATCTCAGCTCACTGCAAGCTCCGCCTCCTGGGTCCACGCCATTCTCCTGCCTCAGCCTCCCGAGTAGCTGGGACCACAGGTGCCCGCCACCTTGCCCAGCTAATTTTTTGTATATTTAGTAGAGATGGGGTTTCACCATGTTAGCCAGGATGGTCTTGATCTCCTGACCTCGTGATCCACCGCCTCTGCCTCCCAAAGTGCTGGGATTACAGGCGTGAGCCACCGTGCCCGGCCACAAATATATTTTTAAGTGCTTGTCATTGTTTATGTTATGGGGCAAAAACCTTGCATTGTACTAAACACCATGTCACTAGTAGTGTGAATAGAAGATTCAGCAGGCTAATGTCAAGAATGTTTTTGGAACCTTGAACACAGGGAATATCCTGTGTGTCTTTTAAAAACACTAAAAATGCTTAATGTCTCTATTATGTTTGGGTTAACACTGATGCTGAAATGTTGGGTATTGATTGCCTGGGTCACTATGGGTAAAGAAGCTTTTTTTGTTTTTGTTTAGTTTCATGATATTACTGATTTCTATATTTTATCATATTCTTTTTGTATTTTATTAAACATGTTTTGAATAAATGGGCACTCTTATTTTCAAACTTAATAAATAGGACTCATTTTACTATGCATATCCTGGGTTTTAAGTTCTGAGCTAAGAACCGAGAGACAGAAGAACCAAATTTGAGTAAAATTCAGAGTCTTAGATGCCAGAAGCCAGGGTGACACTGGAAAACAATTATTGAGATGTTATAGGTTAACTGATAGTTGGAAGACAACGTGCCTTTCAGGTTTGTGGTTTACTGCCTTTCATTAATTCTGACACAGTGTTTAACATTTTAATATCTCTGACATTGGGCTATGCCCTACAGTTGTTGGCGAGTCATAGCCAGCATTTTTATTTCTTGGTGACACAGGAAATAATGTGTCTTACCATCAGTGGTGTCTTCGATTACATGAACTATGCCAATTTTTATGCCTTTATAAGTCTTTTAAAATAAAAAATTCCTTTATACTTCAGAAAAAATATCTATGATGAGACCACGAGTTAGGGAAGACTTTGCAATGGTGATTGCCTTGGAGTTGCCTTGAAGGAAGAGTGGGAGTTGGCCCAGTGGGAGTGGGTTGGTGGAGAAGGCATTCAGACTGAGAGATAGCATATAAAGCATATTATAAAGAGTGTGCTGTGTGTTGGGGAAAGGGCTAGAAATTTGATGTGGCAGAAATGTAGGCTCTGGGGTGAGATAAGAACCATAAACTGGCTGGAATGGTAACCTGGTGCCAGCCTTTGAAAGGCTCTGTGTGCCATGCGAGGGAGTTGAGGCTGTCTTGGCATGTTATGCAGCACTGTAAAGCAGCTCTCCCTCCGTTTGCATCAGCAAAGGGATGGGCAGCATCGGCGCCAATAACAGAAGAGTGAAGACAGTACATACGTTGAATAAGATCTCTAGCACAGAGCTCTCCAAAATGGAAAGGGCTGCACCCTGGAATCAGATGGAAGGGAGAACTTTACTAAAGGGGTGCTATTTCCTTCTGCCC
>NW_012113808.1:8005666-8011296 GCF_000951035.1 Colobus angolensis palliatus
GCCTTATATATTCTTAAATTAAGGGTGATTTACCATTCTTAGTTTCCTCTAAAATACAACTTTTTGTAGAGAGAAGCTTTATCACAAAATTTAAGAAAAAGTAGGTTTGTTATTCTTGCTGTGGTTTTATTTTTATAAGAAATTTGGGAATTTGATCCTTCATAGCAGAAATTTATTCAGTTTGGGTCTCCAAACAAGAGACAGAAAATTTGTTCATCAGAGAGCCAGTGAGATACATAGAGAGTTAGAAGATCAATCAGGAAACATTAATGGAACCAGAATTATACAATAGAAAAAGAAAACTGTACAAATATTTGTCTTGTTTCAGCCTAATTTTAACACTCATTACCATTTGCAGCCCACAAGTGTATTGTTTTGCATAGAGCCTTGCATTGCTAAGCCAGAAGAAGGAACTAGTCTGTTAAAAACATTTTCTAATTTCATTCCCTTTGTTTTTTTTTGAGACAGGGCCTCACTCTGTCGTCTAGGCCAGAGTGCAGTGGTGTGATCTCAGTTCACTGCAGCCTCAACCTTCCAGGCTCAAGCAATCCTCCCGCCTCAGTCTCTCAAATAACTGGGATTTACTGCATGAGCCACCATGCCTGGCAAATTTTTAAAAAATTTTTTTGTAGAAACAGGGGTCTCACTGTGTTGCCCAGGCTGGTCTAGAACTCCTAGGCTCAAGTGATCCTCCTGCCTCAGCCTCCCAAAGTGCTGAGTGAACCACCACACCAGGTCTTGTATTTCACATTTAAATAAAAATGTTAGAGAGTAGTATGTTGACATAGTTCAAAAGTTAAAGAAGAATACATGATAAAAAGTCTTCCTCCTAGTCCCCTGTCCCTTTGCTGAGGAACCCAATGTTAGTATCCTGTGTATGGTTCCAGAGATATTTTATGGAGATGTGAGCAAATCCATAAGTGGTAGCATCCCATACACGTGGTTCTACAGTTGCTTTTTTTTTTTAAACAGAAGTTTTATTGAGATATAGTTCACGTACTGTGGAATTTGCCCATTTCAAGTGGGATTCAGTGGTTTTTCAGTGTATTCACAGTGTGGTGCAGCCATCATTACTTATATAATATTAGAACACTTTCTTTCTTTTTTTTTGAGACGGAATCTTGCTCTGTCGCCTGGGCTGGAGTGCAGTGGCTAGATCTCAGCTCACTGCAAGCTCCGCCTCCCGGGTTTACGTCATTCTCCTGCCTCAGCCTCCCGAGTAGCTGGGACTATGGGCGCCAGCCACCTCGCCCGGCTAGCTTTTTGTATTTTTTAGTAGAGACGGGGTTTCACCGTGTTAGCCAGGATGGTCTCAAACTCCTGACCTCGTGATCCGCCCGTCTCGGCCTCCCAAAGTGCTGGGATTACAGGCTTGAGCCACCGCGCCCAGCCTGATTTACTTTTTTTTTGAGACGGAATCTTGCTCTGTCGCCTGGGCTGGAGTGCAGTGGCGCGATCTCAGCTCACTGCAAGCTCCGCCTCCCGGGTTTACGCCATTCTCCTGCCTCAGCCTCCCGAGTAGCTGGGACTACGGGCGCCAGCCACCTCGCCCGGCTAGCTTTTTGTATTTTTTAGTAGAGACGGGGTTTCACCGTGTTAGCCAGGATGGTCTCAAACTCCTGACCTCGTGATCCGCCCGTCTCGGCCTCCCAAAGTGCTGGGATTACAGGCTTGAGCCACCGCGCCCGGCCTAGAACACTTTCATCACCCCATAAAGAAACCTTACATCCATTAGGGCTTAGTCTCTCTTCCCCTAGCAACTACTAATCTACTTTCTGTATCTGTGAGTTTCCAAGTTTTAGAAATTTTATATGGATGGAATCAGATAATATGGGCCTTTTCTGTCTGGCATCTTTCACTTAGCATAACATTTTCAATTTTCATTAATGATGTAGCATGTATCAATATTTCATTTCTTTTTATAGCCATAATATTCCGTTGTGTGAATATACCACATTTTGTTTATCCATTTATAAGATGAGGGACATGTTTTTCTCTTGTGTACGTACTTAGGATTGCTGTTGAGTCATCATAACTCTGTGTTTAACCATTTGAGGTCCCACCAGACTGTTTTTCAAAAGGCTGCATCGTTTCTGTTCCCATTAACAATGTAGAGGGTTCTAATTTCTCTGCACCCTTCCAGCTACTGGTTAGTGCCATCTTTTTGATATAGCCATTCTAGTGAGTGTGAAGTAGTATTTCACTGTGGTTCCAATATGCCTTTTTGCTAATGACTTAGTGATCCTTGAGCACCGCTAAAGTGCTTATTGGCTATGTATATCTTTGGAGAAATGATATTCATGTACAGTTCCCATTTTTAAATTGTTTAATCTTTGCATCGTTGATTTATAAGTGTTCTTTATATATTTGAATACAAGTCTCTTATATATGATTTGCAAATATTTTCTCCCATTCTGTGGATGTCTTCCTGCTTTCTTGGTAGTTTAAAGCAGAAAAGTTTTAAATTTTGGGTAAGTCCAGTTTACCTTTTACTTATTTTGTTACTCATGCTTTGGTGTGGTATCTAAGAAACCATTGCCTAATACAAGATCACAGAGCTTACTCCTATGTTTTCTTCTAAGGGTTTTATAGTTTTAGATCTTACATTTAAGTTTGTGTTTTATTTGAGTTAATTTTTGTATATGATGTGCTTTATATTTTGTACTTTTCATTTAATAATGTCTTGGGAGATCATTCTATACCAGCACTAAAGAATTTCCTCAGTTTGTCTTATGATACTGTGGTATTCTCTTATGTTGATGTATTATAGCTACTTTAAACAGTCCCTCATTGATGGAAATTTACACGAACATTTGGGTTTGGAAATTATCTCAAAATGACATTGTGGCTTGAAAGTTGTTTCATATCACCCTTCTTAAAATGCAGTTTCAACCATTTCATGGATTTGGCTGTTCCAGGCAACTCTTGCCATTCAGAAACCCTGGAATAAATCCCAGTCCTTTGGGTAGAATGACCCCAAGGAATTAAAGATATTTCATTCCATTAAATGTTTACAGTAAGTCAGGAAGCAAAAAGTTCTTTCAATTATCTGAAAATAAATGGAAAAATACTTTTGGAGGAACAAGGTGCTCTAAAATTTTGTTGTACATTCTAAGCTACAGTCAGTTTCAGATGACTTAATGGCATGTGTTCTTTTAGTCTTTTGTTGAATTGTTGTCTGTGTATATAAATCAAAGCAAGTAGTAATCTAAACTTCAGGCAATACAGGCAGCCAACTCAGTAAGATGTAAAATATCCAGAGATTATGAAACATGTAGGTTTCTTTGTTAAAGAGCAGGCTTAGGGGAAAATCTTGAAATACATCAACACTTGACTAATCTGCAGAGTCATATTTGGCCACTCGAAAGTAAACCAAAAAAAAGGCTAATAGGAAGCTAAGATTAGTATGGCAAAACCCATTCCTTCAAGTTCTTGAGCTTTACCTGTAAACAGTTCTTTGCCAAGAGACTATTTGTATTTTATACACTGATCAAATCAGTATGATATCACAAAAAAAGAACTTCGGAATTGTTTAAATCCTGTTTCTGTTCTTTATGATCTGGATACCTTCAATACGTTTTTGGGCTAGAGTATTTTCATCTGTAAAATGAATGTGAACTGGATGAATTTTCAAGCCTATAACAGAACAATTAATTAGAGGTGAAATAGAGGCTACTGGAGGCAAGCTGCAATCAGCAGTGGCCTGGCCTAATCTGCATGGAGTAGACAATAAGAATGTTAAAAGTATTTACAAAAGTTAAAAAATAATCATGGCTGGAGACATCCGGCTAGAAGCAAATAGTCCGACATACCTTAGTGGCCCCAGAGGGCACACTAAGTTATATTACGTTCCTCGTGTCCACACAAGTTCTGAGCTACCAAATAAAGGTTAAATGGAATACTGTGGTTCTTTCTTTTGCAGTTTTATTTTGATAAAATTTCTGACTTACATAAAGGTTCAGAAAGAACACAAAGAATACCATCTATCCTTCACCCAGGTTTTTCCTTTCTTTTCTTTTCTTTTCTTCTTTGAGACAGAGTTTCGCTCTTGTTGCCCAGGCTGGAGTGCAATGCCGTGATTTTGGCTCATTGCAACCTCCGCCTCCCAGGTTCAAGCAATTCTGTCTCAGCCTCCCAAGTAGCTGGGATTACAGGCGCATGGCACCAATGCCCGGCTAATTTTTGTATTTTTATTAGAGACAGGGTTTCATCATATTGGTCAAGCTGATCTCGAACTCCTGACCTCAGGTGATCCGCCTACCTCAGCCTCCCAAAATGCTGGGATTATAGGCATGAGCCACTGTGCCCGGCCCACCCAGAGTTTCATTTTCTTCTTTTTTTTTTGAGATGGAGTCTTGCTGTCATCCAGACTGGAGTGCAGGGGCGCAATCTCGGCTCACTGCAAGCTCCGCCTCCCGGGTTTACGTCATTCTCCTGCCTCAGCCTCCGGAGTAGCTGGGACTACAGGCGCCCGCCACCTCGCCCGGCTAGTTTTTTTTGTATTTTTAGTAGAGACGGGGTTTCACCATGTTGGCCAGGCTGGTCCCGAACTCCTGACCTCAGGTGATCCGCCTACCTCAGCCTCCCAAAATGCTGGGATTATAGGCATGAGCCACTGTGCCCGGCCCACCCAGGTTTTTCAGATGTTAACATTTTATTACATTTGCTTAAATCTTTCTCTCCCCTTCCTCCCACTCCCACCTTGTATATGTGTTTCTGTTCCACATGAGAGCAGTAAAAATGCCGTTCCTTTATTTCTAAATAATTTAACGTGTATTTCCTGAAGACTAAGGACATAATGTTATATAACCACGGTGTAATTATCAAAATTAGGACATGAATATTGAAACAGTAGCAGTACTGTTACCTAATATGTAGACTTTATTTGGATGATGCCCACTGATCCAGCAATGTCCATTAGAGCAGAAGAAAATCCAGAATCATGTAATTCACTTAGCCATCATGTCTCTTTCATCACCTTTAGTCTGCAGCATTTCCTGAGTCGTTTTCTTTAAAGTTTTACATTAATATTTTTAATGTATATTATATAAGTTATTTACATAGTAGATTGTCCCTCATTCAGGTGTGTCTGATGATTTAGGCTATCCATGTTTGGCAGGAACACCACAGAAGTAACATTCTGTTCTTCTCAGTGCCTGACCTAAGGAGAAAGGTGCCGTTCATTTGTTCCACTACTGGTGATGTTGACTTTGATCCTTGGTTAAGGTGTTGTCTGCCATGTTTCTCCACTCTAAAGTAACTGTTTTTTTTCCCCTTTGTAATTAATAACTATCTTGTGGGTAATTCTTTGAAACTAGGCAACTATCATGTTTCTCCTTAATCTTTCACTCACAATATTATCTTTTTATGAAGACAGAAGGAAAATAATAACATTTTAGTAGGAGTCCCATCAAAATGGTTGTGATGTTTAAAAAAATAACTTCAAGGAACATGGCGTAGTTATTTGACAAATATAATCACGTAGAATTACCTACTATTAGAAATTAAATTTATGCGCCGGGTGTGGTGGCTCACGTCTGTAATCCTGGCACTTTGGGAGGCTGAGGCGGGCGGATCATGAGGTCAGGAGTTCGAGACCATCCTGGCCAACATGGTGAAACTCCATCTCT
>NW_012113808.1:8011791-8037441 GCF_000951035.1 Colobus angolensis palliatus
TACTTAAGTTTTTAAAAATATCCCTCACATATCTAAAGTCAGTTTGCAGGTTTATACATGTAAAAATAATTTCATTTGTTAGTAGTGTTGTTTTTGAAAGATTTAGAGATGAGTCAACTCATGGAAATTTTTCTGTTTTTCCAGTATTGGAGGCAGAATGAAACTAACAAAAATCCTTTGGGAAAAAATTATTCCAATAAATTTTCCAATAATTATTCCAAATGTCTCTTCTTTTCCTCCCTTTTTTGTGTATCTTTACGACTCAACCAAAACGTCCACTGTTACCATATCAAGCCTGCTTAAGAATCCTTCGTGGTGCCCACTTCCTACAGGATCAAGTTCCAGCTCATCTGGATTCAGACTACCTTTTCATCTTAAAACTTTTCCTCTATTCTAGCCAAATTAATCTCCATAATTCATCTTTAAACATCATCTCACGTTTTTCTGTCTCTGCAAAATGCCCTTTCAATCTATTTTGAGTCTTCTCAGTATACCAGATAAAGTTCAAGTGCATCTTTCATAAAATACTCCCTGACCTCTTCATTTTTCAAATTTTGACTTTAATTAGCTACCTATAGTCTGATTGCTATTTTAGGGGGATAGTTTAGTAGGAACTTATCTTAGGGAAGGTAAGGTGACATAAACAATAAGATACAGACCAGGCAGTGCCGACTGCCTGCTTGGAGGACCATTTTCCCATGCCCTGCACTGTGCCATACCCTGCATACTGTAGGGACACAAAGTTTGTTGTATACATTGTTGTGTATATTTCCGTGTACAGTATCTAATGAGACTCATCCCACTCAGACTTAGGATTTATTATCTATTCAATAAATGAATTGTTCAATTGATACTGTCTTTTAAAAATTCTGATAAAGCCAGCATCTCAATAGGAAGCAGGGGCAGATGTTTCCCTTCCTTACTCATATTTTACTTTCTGTTCAAGGGTGAGTGTTTACCCTTTGAACTCTTTCTGGCAGTGACGAATCAGTGCTGATTAACCTGTACTTTTTTGCCAGATTTTTCTAGGAGCCAGAGAGAGCTTGGCTAGAGTTAGGCATCCATTTAAGGGAAGGTTGGTTTCCTTATTTTAGGAAAAAAAATAGTGCTTATATGTTTCATTAATTATAACTTCACTTTACAGGGAACCAAAAAATTCGGTGTTATCTGTTCACTCCTTTTGAAATGTTCTTTGAGAGCTCTCTGACCACCAGGAAGTGTAGTAGGTGCTGGGCACACCGAAGGCAAGTTAAGGTGGAGTTCCATGGCTCAAGGAGTTGTGAGTCTAACATGGGAGCTGGAGTTAATTGCAGGGGAGATTGTGCTTTTCACTGAAAGGTGTGTCTTCAGTAGACTGCAGCCAGAGTTGTGTGAGAAATATTGAAGAGTGTGGCAGAAGAAGAGGTGGTGAGATCAGGGAGGGCTTTACCAAAATGACGTTCAGGTGGAGTCTTGAAATTCTGTAAACTTTCAGAGGTCGGCCTTGTTCCAAGCTGTGTTAGTGCAGCCCCGAGATATGCTGGCTACGTGGCATGTTAGGGAAGTGAGAGCAAGCTGATACCAGCTCACCACCAACAGCCTTTGCCAAATGTAAAACAGGAAAAGGAGGGTTACTTTGAAAAGCCTAGTGTGCCATGCTGATAATTATGGACTTTATGAAGCAATGGAGGAGCTTTTAAATGTATTTTCAATAGGAAATTGTCATGGACAAATCTGCGTTAAATTCAGATCTCATTAAGAACGTGTCCAAACGATAACTCTACAGTAAACACATCTTGAAAGTACTCACAGCTGTAACAAAGGCGAAGTATTTCTTTCTCCATTTAATTTACCTTCCCCTAGGTGATTGGTTTGTGGTTAGGCCGTTTGTCCAGCTGCAGCAGACTGGTTTTACACCGTGAAGTAAACTTGAATTTCTTTCTTTCTTTTTTTTTTTTTTTTGAGATGGAGTCTCACTCTGTCACCCAGGCTGGAGTGCAGTGGTGCGATCTCGGCTCACTGCAGCCTCCGCCTCCCGGGTTTAAGCGATTCTCCTACCTCAGTCTCCCAGGTAGCTGGGATTACAGGCGCCCGCCATCACACCTGGCGAACTTTTGTATTTTTGGTAGAGACGGGGTTTCACCGTGTTGTCCAGTTGGTCTCCAACTCCTGACCTCAGGTGATCCACCCGCCTGAGCTTCCCAAAGTGTTGGGATTACAGGTTTGAGCCACCGCGTCCGGCCTTTGAATTTCTTAAAACCAAGCAGAACAGTGATTTTCAAGCTCTCTTTAGTAGATTCTAGCAGCTGAGCTTTATTTATTTATTTGAGACAGTCTTACTCTGTCACCCAGGCTGGAGTGCAGTGGCCTGATCTCCGTTTGCTGCAACCTCTGCCTCCTGGGCTCAAGCGATCCTCCCCGCTCAGCCTCCCAAGTAGCTGAGACTACAGGTGTGCACCATAGGCTCGGCTAACTTTTTGTATTTTTGGTAGAGATGGGGTTTCACCATGTTGCCCAGGCTGGTCTTGAACTCGTGAGCTCAAGCGATCCACCTATCTCAGCCTCCCAAAGTGCTGGGATTACAGGCGTGAGCCACCGCACCTGGCACAGCTGCGCTTCAGAGCTTTCAAATGCTTAGTGCGTATTTCATTTGTTTCCAAAGTACATTTTAAACCATTAAAATCACAACAAAAAATAGCACACACACTTGTGGGTGGTTTTATATATAATTTGTGGGCTTTGGACACCAATGTCGTGTTAACTCAGGCTGCCAGTGCAGTCTTCAGAATAAAGTCGATTTTTGTAATTTTTCTCTGTCGACATGGAAACTTATACAAGTGTGTTATTGATTAAGTAGCTGAGTAGAGCACTGCCCTGGTATTTTGAAAAGTTCAGGTTCATGCATGTGCACTAATATGTATTTTACAAGTGAACATACCTATACCTGCAGTCAGTCAAATGCCAGGCAAGGCGTGGCTCATCAGCTTCAGGCGTGGTCTTATTGTATAATAGCATCATAAGTGAAGTCCCAATATCTCATTTGTGTGCTGGGTAGTAATTACATGTTTCAAATCACCTGGGGGCCTTTTAAAATTCCTGATATCCAGGCCATCCCCCTTACCAATTAAATCAGAATTCCTGGAGGTAGGGGTGGGACCCAGGCACTACTATTCTTTCAAGACTTAGACTGTTTAGAGAAGTTTTTGCATAATGATGATAACACATCATTATCACCCAAAGACCATTGTATTTATCTTAGGGTTCGTTATTTCTGTTGTACGTTTTATGGATTTCTACCGATGTACAATGACATATATCTATTATGATATCATATACGGTAATTTAATATTTTTCAGTAGGCAGTATTTTTAAATTTTTAAAAAAGTTTGCTGTGTTTTGGAGGAGAGGAATCTACTCTTATTGCCATCAACCATAGGCGTATTCTTTCCAATCTCTTGTTCTGTCCTCGTAGTAATAATTGTATTGGCCTTTTCTGGTTTCAGTTAAACTTTGGTTCCTATATCTTCAAACATACTATAAACCGGATAAGATTTGAGAGCTCAGAAAGGTAGATTTAAGGTACAGTGGTCTTTTTCCTCAAGAGCATTTTTAATATGCCATTTCAGCACCTGGGAAGTGTAAAATATGTGAGAGTGTTATTTTCCTATCTATCAGCTATGCTTCCAGAGCTTTCAACATGTTCTTTATGTTAAGCATTTTAGTCCACTGTACTCTAGCAGAGGTAAAATCTGATTGTTCTACCAAAAGTTCCTTATTTTCATCTGCTTGCTAAGAACTGAGAAATGTTTGGATGCTTTATGCAGATGATACAATTCAAGCTAACTGCAACTGGGGCATTTGTGTTGCCTGCTTCATGTTTTGAGCCTTTAGTATTTAATGGAAGCCTGCGCTGTGGAAGATCTCCTAATGCACTTTGTGCATCCCAGCGGCCATGCACGGTGCTTCTGCAGCCGCACTGTAGATGTTTGTTTATTTGTCTCCACTAGACTGTCAGTACATTCAAGTAGAGGCTGAGTTTCAGTGTGTGTTTGAAATAATGAATGGTTGATTGAAGAAAAGAGACCATTTGCAGGAGAGAGAGAGAGATGAACAGTACATATATAGAGGAGGGCAAGAAGAAATCGCAGGGCTTTAAAAAGTCAAGTGATTAGTTCAATGACTGGACTGATTCAGGACCCTTTGAGCATTTCTCATTTGAGAAACAGAAAGATCTTTGTTGGTACAAAAAAGGTTAAGGATAGATATGTGGCCAGCTGGACATCGATCATGAGCGGAAAGAATTGACTCTGAGAGGGATTTGGTAATCTTGTGTGTTAGTAAAAGTACATGGTTTTTTTGTTTGTTTGTTTTGTTTTGTTTTGTTTTTGACAGTCTCACTCTGTCACACAGGCTGGAGTGTAGTGGCACAATCACAGCTCACTGCAGCCTCCACCTCCCAGGCCCAGGCAATCCTCCCTATCTCAGTCCCCCCGAGTAGCTGAGATCATGAGATTACAGGTTTGAGCCACTATGCCCAGCTAATATTTTTTTGTAAAGACGAGGGCTGGTCTTGAACTCCAGGGCTCAAACCACCCTCCTGCCTCTGCCTCCCAAAATGCTGGGATTACAGTTGTGAGCCACCTTGTCTGACTGGATTTTTTTTTTTTTTTTTTGTAATCAAATGTTTCAAAAGGTGAGTCTCCTTTGGGATGATTCTCTCACACAGAAAGATGATTCTTGGAGGAAACATATCTAAGCATCCTCCAAGGTAGTGTCAGCGTTCAAAGTTGACCCCAAATCATCTCCTCAGACACTTTTTATGTTGGGCATTATGCTGAAGCCATTTGTTGTAGAGCAAGTTGATTTTTATGGCTGAGCTTATCTGAGTTTAGTTTGATATATTGTATTCTTTATTGATTCATTCATTCATTCACTGATTCATTCATTTTTCCTGACATTCAAACAAATATTTGTTGAACACATTGTGAAAGGGCTAGGCATTTGTCAGGTAACGAGGATATAATGGTAAACAAGGTAGACACAGCCCTTTGCCCTCTGAGGGGTGCAGACAGCCGGTCATGTAAGTGGGCTGTGAGGAGAGCATTGACAAGGAAAGGACAGGATGCCTGGGAGCACAGGGTGGGGAGTGTGGGCCAGACGCTAGGAGGAAGTCCCTTGAGATTAAGGCCCGAAGCATAACTTTAGACAAAGAGTGCAGAAGAGTGTGTTCCTGACTAATGAAAAGCTTAGTTTATTAATACTTAGGGCTTGTTGAATGGAGTATACTTTTGCAGCCCTCCCCTACTTTGTGCCATCCAGCCGAGAGAGGTCTACAATAGCAGCCCTGATTTGCGGGCTGAAAGAGCCCGCTTCAGCTGCAGGGTGGCCCTGTTCCCAAGAGAGATTTGAGTCTGACCCCACAGTAGGCAGCAAGGCAGCTCTGTGCATGCGTTATCTCCACAGCACACGTCGTTGAGTCAGCTTTACTTTATCCAGCCTGATTGTAGAAGTCACAGTAGACACTGTGAGGGAATCGTGTGGAATTTTCACTGGAGCATTCTGAAACTTAAAAAGTAAATCTTTTATTGCTTTACTAATGTCTTCCTGTCTCTCTCTTTTGTAGAATTTTGATTGTAAAAAGTAAAATATATACAAAGAGTGTATGTGTGTACAGTTTACACTATCAGTATTAAAATGAGCACCCATGTACTCGTGACCAGCCTAGGAAATAAAACATTACCAATAGTGTGTACCTTTCACTTCCTGCCTCCTCCACCCTGTTCCAGTTGTAGCTACTACCCTGAATTTGTATTTAGTATTCTCTTTTGTTCCTCTCTCTTAGTATGTTTTAAAAGGTCATATTTTTCCTTACTAGGAGATATTACAATATCAGACTCTTGCTGTGTACCAACAGAGAACAAGAGATAGGTCAGAACGCTGTTTAAATAGATTGCTTGATTGTACTCTTTTAAGCAGGAGTTTATACTGGTAACATCAAAGTGCTTAAAAAAATTCAAAACAAAAGCCTTTTTCAATTACAAGGAAAACCTTAACGCGGTGTGTTAAAAAGATAAGGTTTCTAGGGGGCGGGTGAGGTGGCTTATACCTTTAATCCCAGCACTTTGGGAGGCCAAGGCGGGTGGATCACTTGAGGTCAGGAGTTCAAGACCAGCCTGACCAACAGGGTGAAACCCCGTCTCTACTTAAAAAAATAGAAAAATGAGCTAGGTGTGGTGGTGCGCACCTGTAGTCCCAGCTACTCAGGAGGTTGAGGCCAGAGAATCGTTTGAACCCAGGAGGCAGAGGTTGCAGTGAGTTGAGATTGCTCCACTGCACTCCAGCCTGAACAGAGCAAGACTCTTGTCTCAAAAAAAAAAAAAAAAAGATAAAGTTTTTTACAAACCGGTATGCTATAAATGGACCCAGTAGTAACATGACATGGAATTGCTTCAACCAGTAACAGCTTCAGTATCCCTGCCTGTGTTTCCTGCTGTGAACATGTTTATTTGTTCCTAATAATGCTGCCACAGTGTATTTCAAATGATTGTATGGTATGAGAGTTTGAATTTACTTGGAGTAAGATCATCTTGGCATGTAGTTGGGAGACATTATTTACACTATTGTTTCAGTAATTCAGAATATTGAAATAGGTCAGTCATGTCAGGAAATAGCCTGTTAGGTGAACCATTCTTGAATTTGCCTTTTTCTTTGTGATTGTGATGGATATTGTTTTGTTTTCCATCTTTACTTTTTTTTTTTTCTTTCTGAAATGTTCTGGTTGTCCATCCAAATTGTAAGAATATTACGTTTTGAATATCCTTTGATTATTGTAAAAATGACCTCTAGTCAGATGATTCCACAGACTTTTTGATTACTTGTCAAATGACTTCGTGGGCTTTTTTCATTTGAATTGATCTCCTATTTTGAGGGTCAGTATATCACTTACTTCATTGCTAAATGATACCTCTGAGCAACGCAGTACCTTTTAGAAAGCTTATTCCCCAGAGTACTCTAAGAGAAGGGTTATTTGGATTTTATTTGTTTATATTCTTGCCCTTTAAACTCTAGCATAACTCAGCAGGATTCTCTACTCCTTATAGGACCGTTCCCCAGAGAGAAAGTAAGCTCAGCAGCTCTCATTTCCATGTTGATGTTTGTATGCAAGTTTATGTGGAGCTCAGAATCCAAAGTTGGCAGGATATGAAAACGTTTGTATATCATTTAATCTATTTTATTTCATTTCATTTCTGTGTTTTTATTCCCAAAGCAGTTTTATTCAGGAATCAACAGGCTTTTTAAAATCCATCTATAGGTTTTGAACCAAAGCTTGAACCAAATGTAGTAATACATTTCACAGCCATTTTTGCCACTATGCCGTAATTATAAATCTTCGGCCTCAAAGAAACCTATTTAATCTCTTATTCAGATTGAGATTCTAGTCTTTAGTGACATGGAATATAGATTAGAACAATAGTTTCTGTATATCTCAATGGTCTTTACATTTGCATTTTTAGCCATTTTAACTAGCCCCTAAAAACTCTCTTTTATGACTCTGCGGGTGAGCTGTCTGAATTCAACAATAATTTTACTATGTATTCCCATAATACTCCTAGTCATTTAAAAAAAGGCAGGGGAATGGACAAAGCAAACCATTCCCAATTGTTTAAGAAACCAGTGAGCACATCCCTTGCTCGGACTGCATGGAATACAGCCTGAGAGGGTAACCTATGATTTCGTTTCTCTCTTGAGCCACACAGGAGAACAGTTCTAACAAGATGCCATTCGTGCTCGTCGTAGTTGGTCAGAAACTGCTGCTCTGTGCTTGGCAAAAGTTGATTTGAATTTTAGGTGCTATGTGCAAGGAAACCATGTGTAGTTTTAAGCAAGGATCTTCACTGAAATTTCTCCCTACCATCAGCTACGTAGAGCACCCAGCTCTCAGCATTTGACACAGTTGGCCATGCGTCATGATTTCCTAGGATACCTTTGGTCTCTTTGTCCATAGCATTCTCTATCTGGGGTACACTCACCATAGGCAGAGGAAAAACATGGTGACCAGGGTGGCTGCTGCAACATATTTGAGGGGGGTCAGGGTAGGCAGTGACGTCCAAGAGGTAGTCAGGAGTTAGCTCATGTAGGACTTTGTGGGCCCCATGAGGACTGGCCTGATCTGGCTGATGGGATACCCTTAGAGGATTTTCAGTAGAAGAGTGATATGATCCGACCTGAATTTTAACGAGATCTCTTTGGCCTCTCTGTGGACTAGTTGCTGTGAAGTGGGAAAGGCTGGAGGAGGCAGACACCAATTAGGAAGCTATCAATACTTAATTCAGGTGAAAGATGACAGTGACTTGGACCAAGATGGTGGCACTAAATGAGGCAGAGAGAGAGCAGTTTCTAGATAGGTTTCTAAGTAGAGATGACATGTGTAGCTGACAGCTTGGAGGAAAGTTGTGCAAATGAGAGGAGTCACAAACTAATTCAGGGTTTTGGTCTCAGCCACTAGAAAACCAGTGTTGCCATTCACTGATTTGGAGAAGCCCATGAAAAGGAAGTTTGGGGGTTGGGAATCAGGAGTTTAATTTGGACATATTTGAGATGATGCCAGTTATATCCAAGCGAAGTTGAATAGGCTGTGTGTGTGTGTATATATATATGTATACAGGTGTCATCAGCATTTGGGAGCATTTGAAACTGGATGAGGTCACCAAGAGAAGCAATGTTAAATAGACAAGCAGTCAGAGACATGATGTGGGTTCTTAATCATATAGAGGTCAGGAGAACCAGGGAACGAGCAGTCAATGAAATAAGAGAATCAAGAGGGAGAGGCATTCCAAAAGCTAAACTGTTCAAAACTAAAAACTAAAAACTAAAAACTGTTCCAAAGCTAAACAAAACAAAAAGTTTTAGGAGGGAGTAACTGTCAGAGGTTTCAGAAAGGGCAATAAGACAAGATTTGAGAATTAATCATAGAGGTCATTGAATTCCTTAACAAAAACAGTTTCTATGGAGTAACGGAGATGAAAGCCTAAATTGGATTTATTCAAGAGAACAGAGGAGGAGAGAAATTGGACACAGTGTGTACAGACAGTTCTTTCAAGATTGGTAAAATAAAGGAGGACAAAGGGGCCAGAGCTGCAGGGAGATGCAGGGTCAAGATTTTTTTTCTCTAAACCTGGGATATAAATATAAATATGTATGTTTATATTGCTGCTGGTGGTAATTCAGTAGTGAGTGAAAAATTCAGAAGAGGGAGAATTGCTGGATCAATGAATGTTCTTAGGTAGGCAAGAGATGAGATGCAGTGTGTAGTAGAGAGGTTCATCCTGGAGAGGAATGCAGACACTTTCTTCATAGGAGTGCAAGGAAAGCAGAATGGGCACAGATGCAGGGAGGTGGGTAGCTATGGTATCTGGACATAGGGAGGTTCTCTTCTCATTGCTTCTGTTTTCTCAATGAAATAAGCAGCTCAGTCATTAGCTGGGAGTGAGAAACCAGAGGAAGTAGAAATTTGAGATTAGAGAGGAAGGTTTAAAATAGTTCTCTAGGGAACTAGAAAGCAGATGGATTAGGGCAATGTGGATGGATTGCCAGACAGCATTGAGTCCCTTTGAGATTAGTGACCCTAAATTTAAGGCGAAAATAGTCAGTGGGATTGTGTGCCTTTGTCCAGCTGTGGTCAGCCACCCTGGTGGAGATGCAGAGTGGGTAAAGAATTGAATTTAACCAGGATAGACATTTGGCCAGGTGAAGGCCCTGAAGGGAGAGGCAAGAAAGCTGATTGTGTATTCTAGGCTGTGAGTATAATGGTGGCTTATGGGGTTTAATCTGAGTAAAGCAAATGAAGACATGCTGGGGTTTTAGTTTTTGATGCAGCTTAGGGATCAATGAACTCAGGGTTTTGGAGGATATTGGAAAGCTAAGAGGTGGTCAGTTAGGGAGTAGAGAAGCCTGAAACCGTGATTCTGGAGTGGGTGCAGGTACTGATGATAGGGTCTAGAGCTAGTGATTCTCAGCCGGGGGGTTTCGCCTCTGAGGAGGCATTTGCAATGTCTGGAGACGTTTTTGGTTGTCATAACTGGAGGCAGAGGAAGTCCTGCTGTCATCTGGTAGAGGCCAGGGGTGCTGCTCAACATCCTACAAGGCATGTCAGTAGTGCTGAGGTTGAGAAGCCCTGGTTTAGGGTATGATAAAATGAAAACTTCAGCTGAATTTAAATTTAAAGGAGTTTAATTGAACAATGAATGAATTGCGAATTGGGCAGCCTTCTGAGCCAAGGCAGTCTCAGAGATGCCAGCACAGCCATGTGGTGGAAGAAGATTTATGTACAGGAAAATGAAAGTGATGTACAGAAAACGGGAGTGAGGTACAGAAACAGCTGCATTGATTATAGCTTGGCATTTGCCTTATTTGAACACAATTTGAACAGTTGGCTACATTTGATTGGCCAAAACTCGGTGATTGGCACAAGGTGATTGGCTACGGCCTGTTTACACCTATACTTGTTATAGTTCACAGTGTACAGAAAAACCCTTATGCTGAACTTAAAATATGTAAGGAGGCAGCTTTAGGCTAAATTTGATTGAACAGGTATGACCATAGAAATGAGTGGCTGGAGTAGGCCTGATTTTACCCAGATTGTTGGAGAAGAGAAACAGACTAAGGTTTTAGAAAGTTTATCTTATGACTGATGAAATCTCCAAAAATGATGACAAGAGTAGTATTAGAGAAAAGCATAGATAGCCAGGGATGGAAGGAAGCTAATTTCTTAGTGTGTGGAGTCATTTTCTTTTTCTTGAGCTAGCTGATAGGCTAGCTTTGGATTTCATAATCCTGGCTAAGAGCTACACATTCAAATTAGCCAAAGAGTGTTGTGTGTTTTTTAAAAAGTCACCTGTTTATTAACTAACTTTGGTGTAACGAAATCTTTGTCTTAAAATAGATGCCTAAAAGCCGTTTGGGAATTTGGTTAGTCTTTTTGCTCAAAATTCTGTGACTGTAAACTTGGACGCGTGGTCTGATTCCATCTTTAAATAATGTTTCAGGATGACAACTCTTGCAACCAGGCCTTGAGGAAGGGATCTGGTTTAAGGAAATCCTTGAGAAGGCCAGGTGCAGGGGCTCACGCCTATAATCCCAGCACTTTGCAAGGCTGAGGCCGGTAAATCACCTGAGGTCAGGAGTTCGAGACCAGCCTGGCCAACATGGTGAAATCCCGCCTCTACTAAAAATACAAAAATCAGCTGGGCATGGTGGCAGGCGTCTGTAATCCCAGCTACTCAGGAGGCTGAGACAGGAGAATTGCTTGAACCCAGGAGGCGGAGGTTGTGCCACTGCACGCCAGCCTGGGTCACAAGATTGAGACTCGGGAAAAGAAAAAAAAAGAAAGAAAGAAAGAGAAAATCCTTAAGAAACCTTATTTATAGACTTTAGAGACTGTGGCTTTCCAGTACTTATCACCATGGAGAAAACTAGTCAAAATCACACAGAATGAATAAGGGTTGCAAGCCAGTGCTGCTTCCTGGAATAAGCTGGTCCACTAGTCTAGTCTTGTGCTTTGTCCTTCATTTTGAACTCAAGTGCCCTGGGGCTACTTTTCTGCCTACCCACAATAGCAAGGAACTCTTTTGTTTGCATCTCCTCTGAAAGAAATGCTTGTTTTGAGGTTTGGACCACAAATAATAATCTGTTGTTCCCTGTAATAATAATCCACCCTCTTTAGCAGAAAAAAAAATCTGCTTGATGCAGTATGGCTCTCAGTTTATTTAAAAGAATAGCCAAAAGTGCCCATTGTGTCCTGAGAATAAACATTTGCAAGATGGTTGGGAGGAATGGGGGAGTACTCTTGTTCTCCTTGGCTGAGAGTCAGTTAAGTCTTCAAGGAGAAAAAATTCTGAAAATGACCATCAGTCCTGGCTGACAATACTCTTCCTTATTCTGCCCATCTGTTACATTCTAAGAATAATTGCAGCACTGCAGATATTTATTCCGAACTATTTCTTTAAAAAATATCGAAGATGGATATTTTTAAGTTACCAATTTTAGGCCAAATAAGTTTTTTCTTTTTCTGACGTTCATTTTATCTGTGAAAGCATTGCTTTTATAGCAGCATGTTCAAGTTAGCGATCTTTAACAATTTGGCAAATACTTTTAGCAACAATCCTTAACAATTCCTGCAGTTGCCTGTGATTGCAGATCTTGAAAAGAGAGCCATGTTTATATCCCAAGTGGTAGACACATTTTAATTACTATTTTCTGGGCTCAGGCTAACTGACAAAACTTGATGGGTAAAATGAAAATGTGATATACGGTGTAATCAGCTGTTTACTTACCTAGCACAGTGAAATCTTATGGTAGGTATGGTTTCACTAACAAAACCAAAATAAGCATTTTTCTTCCTTAAGTTCTTTATAAGAAAAGGATCAGTTAAATAATAAATGTGGCTTTAAAATGAAGTTATATCTTAGGATAGTTTTAATTGCATTACACATGGATGATGAGAAGAGGTCAGTGTGATAACAATTGCATAACAGATACACATCAGAACTACTTAAAGGAGTAAAAATACGCCCATCACATCATTAAAAATAGACCATCAGGGAAGCCACCAAGAAGTCTTTCAGAAGGTGAATGAATAAACTGTGGTACATCCATACAATTTGTATATTATTCAGCAATGGAAAGAAATGAGATATTATGCCACAAAAAGACATGGAAGAAAGTTAAATGCATATTACTAACTGAAAGAAGCCAACCTTAAAAGGCTACATGCTGCATGATTTTAACTAGATAACATTCTAGAAAAGGCAAACCTATAGAGACAGTATAAGGTCAGTGTTTGCCAGGGATGTGGGGGAAAGGAGGGCAGGAATAAACAGGTGTAGCACAGGAGATGCTTAGGGAGTGAAACTATTCTATATGATACTGTAATGGTGGAGACGTCACTACACACCTTTGTCAAAATCCATAGGATCTACAACACTAACACAAATCCTAATGTAAACTATGGACTTTGGTTAACAATGATATAACCATATTGGCTTTTCAATTAAAACAAATGTATAGCACTAATGCCAGATGTTAATAATAGGAGAAACAGGATGGCCATGGGGGAGTGAGGGAATATGAGAATTCTACCTTCCATTCAATGTTTCTGTAAACCTAAAACTGCTCTTTTAAAAAGTCTATTAGTGAAATAAATATTCAATATAGCCAAACTAATAAACATATCTTAACTAAAAAGCAATATAAACCTAAACCATCAGCAATTATTCTGTTTATGGTACTATTCTGATTGAACTTAGCTGTAGAATATTCTGCCAGAAATATGTAATGGCAGTGAATTACTGTATATATCTAGTAACTTTGCTGTATCTTTTCTTGTCCGGCAAAAATGTGCAGTGGTATTCATGCTAAGTCCTACTTTTAACTACCCTTATTCCTCTCTCTTCAGTGACAGCTGGAGTATCAGCCTTGGAAGTGTATACACCAAAAGAAATCTTCGTGGCAAATGGTACACAAGGGAAGCTGACCTGCAAGTTCAAGTCTACTAATAAGACTGGCGGGTTGACCTCAGTCACGTGGAGCTTCCAGCCAGAGGGGGCTGACACTACTGTGTCGGTAAGAATGCTTGACTGCTCTTGGCTACTCCTACCTCACAGGTTTCTTTACTGCTGTATAATTAGTGATCCATTTTTCTGATGGTTCATTTCTAAAATGAGTGTATTTTTTTATCTATTATAGACTTGAAGGCCCTTCTCTTGCTTCAGGATAAAATAAGTTCAGCATGTCTTAAATGCAGCTGGTTTCCTCGTCTTTGCTCAGTTCCTCTCCACCATCAAATCCTATTCTGAAATTGATCTTAATTGACTCTAATCAGGATTTATCCTGCATCTTTTCATCTTTCATTGCCCCATTTTTATTGATATTTATTTTATGTATTACCAAATTATATATATATATGTGTATGTACCTTCTGATTTGATTTTTTTTTCAAATTTAGCGTATAGTTCATCTGATTTAGCAATATTGATTAGGAGCTTACTATGTAGTGGGTTATGTAGGGCCTTCAAAAATGTCTAAAACAATCCTTGCTGTCACCCAGAGATGATTAGGAGGAAGGCTGATACATAGATGACTTTGGAGTAAGATGAAGAATGTCACAGAAATACAGCACCAGAGGGTTGAAAAAAAGGTTAGTTAGTAACTAGTGGAGTGCTGGTTATGCAGTGGGTGTTTATTAAACATGAACTGACTATCCTGGTTCTGGTCTGTAAAATGGAGATGATAAAACCTCCCACACAAGGGTGTTAGGAGGATAAAGTAAGATTATACAAGACAAGTGCTCATGAAAGTGTCTAGCTCTTGAATTACTAATATACACAATTTGTTGTTACTGTTGCTCTCCCAGCATGTTGAATGCCCTTCAAATATTCGCACATATTTTAGTACTGTTGCACTTTTCAGGTTGTCAGTACTCAGCAAGGACAGTCTGTCATCTATCGTTAAGAATACCCAGCTGGGCGCGGTGGCTCACGCCTGTAATCCCAGCAGTTTGGGAGGCTGAGACGGGCGGATCACGAGGTCAGGAGATCAAGACCATCCTGGCTAACACGGTGAAACCCCAGCTCTACTAAAAATACAAAAATGTGGCGGGCGCCTGTAGTCCCAGCTACACGGGAGACTGAGGCAGGAGAATGGCGTGAACCCGGGAGGCAGAGCTTGCAGTGAGTGGAGATTGCGCCACTGCACTCCAGCCTGGGTGACAGAGCGAGACTCCGTCTCAAAAAAAAAAAAAAGAATACCCAATTCTTCTTCTGAATGGTGAGTTACATTTGTTGATCACCACATAGATGCTGGGCCCGTCATATGCCTATGCCATTTACTCCTCACAGCTCTATGTGGAAGACAGGGTGGGGAGGATGGGAGACACTGACTCAAGATTATTCACCCGTGGCCACACCACACAGGTTAGAATTGTTGAAAGTTCAATATGGTATGATTTCCCTTGTATATTATTTCTCTCTCAGGTAGAAAACTCTGCTAATAATATTTACTGCCTCATAGGTTTTAGGGATTACTTAAGGCCGTGCTTCTCAGTATTTTTTACAATTTATTTTTAAAAGGAGCCTTTTGACATTTTTTCTTAATCTCTGCCCCCTTCCATGAAATTTTAATATGGTAGATATCCTCTGTATCTGTTTTACATATAAAAGAGTAAGATTTTCTCAAAGCTTCCTACCCAAGAGCAAGTGTTTGCTCCCTTGGGGGAGAATCTGCCCTATGGAGAATGCATAGTCTAGAGGTCTTTATAAGAGAGGCCTTCCCTTACAGTAGCCATAATGGTGAGCACAGAAATCCATACAGATAGCATGGGAAGGCATACAGAGGCATTCTCTGCTTCACATAAATATGGCATCAGCATAGAACATACACTAATGTTCCCATAGAGGCAAGATTAAACACATAAGTTTACTCAAGAGAATCCAAAGAACTATTTAAACATTTAAAGATTTCCCACTGAAGTCTTCTGCAGGAGTTGGTGTGAGGCCATTATTTAAGTCCATAGAAAATGAAGCAGTCATCAGGAAGGCACCCAGAGGTAATAACTTTCTTTTAAAGAACAGTTCCATTTATGCTGGAAACAGTCTGGTCATGTGGGTCCATGAAGGTTTACGTAACTCAGACTTACTGTTCAGAACATGCTGTAATTCTGATTAATATTTTTAGCTAATCAATTTATACTTACACACGAGTCTGATTGCAGTTAATCCCAGCATGTTCAGTTATTGACATAGGATCCTTTAATTCCAAAATGTCAGGACACATTTAATAAGATGAGTGGGTTGCTTTTTTGTTTTTGTAGGTTTTACAGGAAAAGTATATTCAAACCCGGTATGTTCAAATGCCATACTGTAGATGACTTTTTTGGCCCACGGCCTCGGGATCCACATATCTGAAACTGAACTCATTTTTTCTCCCTTCTGTTTCCCTTCTTTGCTTTTTTTTTTGGTGGGGGGGGTGTACTTGTGTTCATCTAGAGATGAGTTTTGTGATCAATTTTTGTTTTGTTTTGTGTTTTCTGTCCTTTCGTTCCCTGTCCCTTACCACTTCCCTTCTGTCCCCAAGAAATAAGAACCTTTGCTGGTTCTTCCTACTTTGCTTCTGGCATCTAGCTTTTTGTCAGCCTTCCTGTGTCTCTGCTGTCTATTGAGCAATGTTAACTGTGTGCCTGGTCTCGTGCAGTAACCCCTTGTTATTCTTCTGCTTCTGTGTTTTCATCTTTCAATCCAACCCTCATACGCCAGCAGGTGCGTAGTCTTATAACAGTTCTTTCACCTTTTCACTGCAGGTTGTCAGAAACTTAGATACCTGTTGCTGACAACATTTGTCTAGAATTAAAAGTTCATTACAGTTTGGCCCAGCCTACCACTTTAGCCACGCTTGTGTTGTCTTACGGCATCACTTCCAGTTTAGTAAAAATGCTTTGTGCTTTGTTTTCCTACTTCTGAACACTTGCCATTTAAGCTGCACCCCATTTTTACCTTCTGTTTCCTCCATAATGCCTCTTTTTTTAAAAAAACCTTTTAGCCCTTAAAACTCACTACCCTTATCTGGGCCATTCCTGTAATACAGATCCCTTAATATGACAGTTTTCCTCTTCTTCATTCCGAATATGGGTGTTTTAAGAGGACATGCCTATCTTACATCTTTTGTATACCTCATAGCTTTAGCTTTAGCACCATGGCTTGTACTTTAAAAATATTGATTGATAATGATTCTAGTCTTTTATGTGAATTTTTCACTGTTTTATTTCCATCTCTCAAAGGTTTGACCAAGGCATTATTCCTCAGTTTGGTTCAGCAAACTATGTAGTTCCGGCTGTGTGCAAAGTGCCAAGGAGTACAGAGATAAATACAACTTATCCCCTGCCTTCAAATGGCCCCCAGTCAATGAGGGAGCCTGACTGAGGGAGCTGTCTTAGACCCAGTGCTGGGAAACAGCATCATGTAGCTCATCCCCGCTGGTTCACAAATGTAAGGCAGGGAATATGTGGAGATGTTGTGGGAAGGGAAGGCAGAGAGCTGATGATGGAAGGATTCGTTTGCAAAGCTGAGAGTTTATGGTTCATTTTTCTGGTGAAGAAGAGAGAGTGAAGGACTTTGAACAGATAAGACATGATCTCACCCGAGGGGCATTAAACATTGAAAATAGCATAAACTTTGAAATCAAAGCTGAGTTTGAATTCCATCTCTAAAACTTGTGACTTGGGGAAAGTAACCAAGGTTTCCTGAGCCTCACATTCCCTACTGATGAAATACCAGGTAGGAGAATCTCACCTTGCAGGGTGGTTGTGAGGGTTGGAGAGTTGTTGGGAGACAGTTTGCCGTGGGTCTTTCACTTGTTTGCACACCTTGCTAGCAAAGGCACTGGCTGCCTTTGTTCTGGACTTTTTTTGTGCAGTAACTAGCCTTGGAAAGCAGAGATGATATTTCCCTCTGGAGCAGAGGACAGGTTTGTTTATTCTTGAGTATAGTGAAGGTAGTGTCTCCTTTCAGGGCTAAAGTCAGACATGTCTTCTGCCCCTTGTAAGAGATTTGTGTTCCCTGAGCTTGGGGTTACTGCGCTGTGATGTAATGCCTCTGCCTGCACAACATCCATGTGAGCCCCTCCATGTCATGGCTGTGGGACTTGGGGGGCAAGGGGAACAAACACATGCTTTGTGTTCATAAGGTTCTTTGTTTCTGAGTCTTCTTCATGGGAGTGAAGATTTCACAGGAGTCTGTGTCTTCTGTCAGCATGTTATGAACATGTGGCCAAGTAACTTTGTTAGCTTGTAAGTAGGGTAAAATCTCAGACCCTTCAGGGTTCTTAACACGCATTTAGATCATACGAATTGCAGGGTAAATATTTGATAAATGTTATAATAATAACCATTATTCTTTATCAGTGATCATTTAGACATTGTGGAAGATGATGAGTTAGACATACCAGTTAAGAGGCCATAGCCCAAGATAATGAAAGCATAAAAACAGATATTGTCATTGGGAACTGAATAGAGAGAAGAGAGAACTGAGAGAAACTAATGAGACAAATTGACAATATTGGGGGATTAACTGGATGGGAAGAAAGAGAATCAAGGATTACTTCAAGATTTATGGTTTGGGAAAGAAACGGTAGCCATCAGTGAAGATGGGATACATGAAGACGGGAAGATGAAGTTTGTAAGAGAAGGTGACAAGCTTGGGGGAGAGAGGCAGTGACGTGGTAAAGTGAGTAGGCAGTTGGGCGAGGAGTCTAGAGCTTACGGGACACTATTGATGAGAGGTCTGGGAGTTAAGAAAATCCAGATGATCATTAAATTATGGGAATGGATGAGTCTGCACTGGTGTTTTCAGCATGCTCAAACAGTTCTGAAAATGCTCTGTTTGCATTGCTAATAGAGCTGGTTTCTATCCCCAGCTCCACCATCACCCGGGCCATGAACCAGACATCAGGCCTCCAGCATAGCTGCTTGGATTAGAGCCAAGTGAGAGGATAGATCCCCTCCCACTGGGCCTTAACCCTGCTTCCAGGTGCTGAATTTGACAAGGTTTACTTTGAGAAGACAGTTCCTTTGCTGAAAGCAGGACTGAGGAGAGAGTGAGGAGTGGAAAGAGAAAGGGGTCAAAGGCTGAACTTTCAAAAGCCAGCAAGAGTATCTTGTGTTTTCTGGACTTTGTTCCTTTCACACACCCATGACTTCTCCATAGGAAACCAGAAGGAAGAGGGAGAAACTCAGATTAGCTGATCTGAGATATTTAGGATTCTTTTCCTTTGTGCCTTTGTGTATCTTAGTGGTAAACTAAGTGAACACTAAGCTTTCTGAAGCCTTAGGAATCACTGGGCTCAATTATGGTGTTATTGGAAGAACATTGACTTTGAAGACTCAGATGGGTCTAAATTTTACTCTGAGTCCCCAGTTACTATCATTGGGACCTTGGGAAAATGGCTTCTCTTAAGTCTCCATTTTGTCTTTTATAAAATTATGGGTGGTAATAATTATATCAGTGAAATACTGAGAGGATTCGAGATGACATATGAGTCTGATTCTTCCACTGAAACCTGGCAGAGTTGAGTCCCATGATCTCTAAACTTCTATCTGGCTTAGATTCCATAACTTGTGATTTGTAGTATGATGTTGCATTTCTCACAGTATGAAGTCTTTAAAAGAACCTTTCATAGCATGCACATTACAGAGTTTAGGAATTCTGCGTTTGAGAATAGTTCATGTGTTCCTTTTTTCTAATTGCAGTTTTTCCACTACTCCCAAGGGCAAGTGTACCTTGGGAATTATCCACCATTTAAAGACAGAATCAGCTGGGCTGGAGACCTTGACAAGAAAGATGCATCAATCAACATAGAAAATATGCAGTTTGTACACAATGGCACCTATATTTGTGATGTCAAAAACCCTCCTGACATCGTTGTCCAGCCTGGACACATTAGGCTCTATGTCGTAGAAAAAGGTACTTCCTTGAGTATTTTCGCAGTAATAATGCAGTCTCCTTTATCTTATGTTTGGATGGAGAACAAGAGTTGCATTTCATGGTGGGTTTGGAGGGAGGATTTTTGCCATACAGTTGTGCTCCCTGTTGCCGTGATCCTGTGGCTCTACCAAACACACTTGGAATTGGGAAACTGTTGCTCATTCTGACCCAGAGTGGCTGATTCTCCATTTTTATTCCTACCATCTGGAGCCTATTAGTCTAATTTCAGGAATATTAATTTTTAAGTGTTAATCAGAAGAAAGACCAAATTCATTATGTTTGGATGTGATGGACAGTGGGAAAGAAGGAGATTCATACTGTTTTATACTCTCCAGGAGAAAGTTTTCAACAACAGCACAGTTATTTCTCCCTTTTGATTTTGAGAACAAACAGGAAATGCAGGTTCTGGTATCTCATTTTTGAGACAAAGTCTGCTTTGTCGGAGAGTAGATCCAGGTAAATTCACACCTCCAGTTTTTCTTTAGAGCACTGAGAGGGATTGTAGGTGTAGAAATGCTTAGTTCCATAGTTCATTCTTTCTTATCTAATATTCACATGTCATGAATTACATAGTAATAGGATAGACAGTGGGATCTCATAGTTTTTGTATAATAAAAGAGGGTACAGTAACTGCTAAATGAAAATACTTGCTTGTTAATTTAATAAAATTCCATGTTTTCTCTCTGTAGCAATGTACCTTAAAACTATTTTGTTCTTGGCCGGGTGCGGTGGCTCAAGCCTGTAATCCCAGCACTTTGGGAGGCCAAGACGGGCGGATCACGAGGTCAGGAGATCGAGACCATCCTGGCTAACACGGTGAAACCCCGTCTCTACTAAAAAATACAAAAAACTAGCCGGGCGAGGTGGCGGGCGCCTGGGGAGGCTGAGGCAGGAGAATGGTGCAGACCCGGGAGGCGGGGCTTGCAGTGAGCTGAGATCCGGCCACTGCACTCCAGCCTGGGCGACAGAGCGAGACTCCATCTCAAAACAAACAAACAAAACAAAAACTATTTTGTTCTTTTTCTCTAGAGAATTTGCCTGTGTTTCCAGTTTGGGTAGTGGTGGGCATAGTTACTGCTGTGGTCCTAGGTCTCACTCTGCTCATCAGCATGATTCTGGCTGTCCTCTATAGAAGGAAAAACTCTAAACGGGATTACACTGGGTAAGAAACACTGTTTTTTAGGGCAGGGGTGGAGGGAGGGAATCAGGGTTTATAAAAACTTATGTATTTAATGAAAAAAGGATTTTGAAGAATTAACTACTGTTTTCTTTCATGTCAGAATCAGGCAGTCTCCTTTGGAGGTGTTCTAACATGGGCAAGCAGAAATCAGTGGGCCTGCTATGAAATGTGGAATGATTCTAATCTTTGCTCCAGTTTCCTTCTTAGGTTTGGTGAGATGAGCTGCTCAGCAGTTCGTGCTCTGTGTTTCAATATATGCACTATGCAATTAGTATTCTTGGTCTTAAGACTCAGTCTTAAGTCACTTACCCAATTTAAGAGTTCAATTTAAAATTGAAAGAGTTTAATTTCAATTTCTTGGTAATAAACTCACAAGGTGGTTCTTTCCAGTTGGGAAATATAAAACCCTAATTAAGAGGAAGTGAGCTGGAAGTAGTGGCATGCGCCTGTAGTCCCAGCTACTTAGGCTGAGGCGGGAGGATTGCTTGAGCCCTGGTGTTTGAGTCTAGCCTAGGCAACAGAACAAGACCCTGTCTCTTTAAAGAAAAAAGAAAGAAAGAAGAAGAAAAGGAAGTGGTTTTAATAAACTACCTCCCCCAGTCCAATGTGATGATGGTGCAGGGATTTTCCTTTTTGTACTTCCCCTACCCTACTCCAACTTAAGTATCTTTATTGCTTTGATCATTCTTAGCTAGAATCACTCACAATGGGATAATGAGTTGGTAACAAAATATATCAGCAATAAAGAAAAATAGACTTTTTGTTTATGGCTTCTCAAATGGAACACGTTTAAGCATAGGGTGCGTATCTAATTAAAGGACCTTCTCTTTTCCCCACCCCAGCTGGAAAGCTAACCCATATAAGCTATGTAGAGCTCTTGTGGTAAGACTGGGAGCAGAGGCTGGATTCAAGTTGATGTAGCATGAGCAGTGTTGCAGGTGCACAGATCTAACTTTAACCATCCTGAAGGGACTCTGATGTGAAAGGATTGCATGTCCTGAACTCTTGCTGGTGGATGGTGGGAACCTCTATCTATGGGCTCTGCTGATCTAGAGTTTTTAGGAGTGCTGTGTTTTAACAAGTTTGAGTGTTCAAATTCAGATATTACTTGCTTGGAATGCTTCTATTCTGCTGACTGTATCTGCCCCCCCTTGCATGGTGAGTGTTTTATGATTAAATATAGCTGGACTGTTGGTTTTCAACATGAGACTAATCCAGGGTGGTGACATGCCAGTCTTTGCAGTTCTTGCTTTGGGATTAAAGAAGGGCAGGAACAAGTTCCTTAGACTCCTGCATGGCATTGTGAATGCTGCTGTTCTTCTTACTTTGGTTTTTTTCCTCCTCCCCTACCTTTTCTACCTTGGTGTGCTGGGATCAGATCCTGCTTATCTTCCACTTCTTAAGAAAAGCTGACATAGAAGACACATTGGGACTATAACAGGGCTGGGTCTCCTCTTCCACTCCCACTAGACACATGGTAACTAATCACATTGCCCGTTGCTGTTAATATTCCTGTGTACGTATTCAGCCCCTCTCCCTTGTTAATGACTAACCAGCTAGCTCTGAGCTAACTCAACAGCTATGATGATTTGTCCACGAATATGTCACATGTTTGTATTGGAAACATGTTGAGCAAACCATCCGGATGAAACTGGGTTGTCAAGTTACATAGAGTTTTTATGCACATCTGAATATTTGTGCTCTTCATGTAAAATGCCATTGCGTATGTGTGTGTGTGTACATTAGTTTTCTTTTTTCTTACATGTATTGTGTTATCAATAAGTAAGATCCTGACTGATTATGTCTTAGAATAATTAAACAGGTTTGGTTCAGAGCATGTAGCCTCCCATTTCAGAGAAGGAACAGTTTGCAGAATACATGGTATGCTTTGGTCTTAGTAATGACGCTTTAAATGTGACTCTCCCCAAACTCCTAAGTTTTAAAAAGTATACATCATATGGCTTTAAGCTGTACTTACGACACATCTCACTGGGAAATCCCTACGCTGTACCCCAGCTGGCTTACTTCCTGGCATTCACTTCCCCTGATTCATTTATGAGATAGTGCTTGTTGTTAAAGACTCCTATCCCCGTGAAAAGGTTCAGCCTGTGTGATGTGGCATTCCCTAGTTTCTCATTCATGACTTCCTGGGTTTTTGGGGGGATTTGATTGCGGTATTGGTAGGGAATAAAACTATGGAGAGAACAAGATAAGCCAAGACTTGCCTGGATCTATATCTGTAATTTAAAACATACATTCAGAAGAGGGTTGGCTTTGATTGTAACAAAAGTGAATTGCCATTAAGCTATTAAAAGGTACCATAGAGCTTGTTCCCTTAAACCTTTATCCCAAAGGAGGGTTGATGGCAGGGGGAAAAGACAAACAGCAAAAGGATAAGTGTGTACTGTAACCAGAATCTCAATATGATTTTTGTAAACTGGGTTGAAGAGGTTGTACCACATTTGTTTCTGTGCCTCCCCCAGTGATGAGTTCATTGACTTAGAAGAATGAGTGTCAGGAACAGAAAATAGTTTTAAAATATGTGATCATTTTGATACCCATTGTTACGTTGTCTTTTGTTTTTACGTATCTGTTGCTTCATCTTGCCGTCACTTGCATTTCTATATTTTTGTTTCTATTTATTATTATTATTTTTTACACTTGTTCTTCAAATTGCCAATTCTTCAGCTGCAGTACATCAGAGAGTTTGTCACCAGTTAAGCAGGCTCCTCGGAAGTCCCCCTCCGACACTGAGGGTCTTGTAAAGAGTCTGCCTTCTGGATCTCACCAGGTAATGGGTGATTGCGATTCTGCTGACTGCACTGTTCCCTGCAGCTTGGTGCTCTGTCACTTCCCTGGGTGTGGAAAAGAATACTGAGCTATGAGAGACAGAGACAGACAGACAGACAGAGACAGAAAGAGAAAGGGTGGGAGTGAGGAAGTAAAGGGCTGGCGTAGGAATACCACAGGAAAGTATGTGGTAAAAAATCTGCTTGAGCAAAGATTTCTATGAAACCACCAATAACATAAATTGTTTACTAACAATGTGGCTTCCTTGCCCCAAGCAGAATTAGGAAATGGCTTGTCAGTAAAAGATTCTTCTTTAATTGCCCAAGGAAATGAATCTAGTGAACGAGATTCTTTCTGTATTGAGGTACTCTGTAAGATAAGAAATTAGCAGGGAAAAGTTGGTATTCTTAGTATTGATAATAAAACAAAAATTATTTTCTACAGATTCTTTAGAAAAAATGGAAAGTAAGCATTTATCTGAATAATTAATAGGCTTGAGGAACAAGGAATGGTTTTGGTTTCTACTTGTGGAAAGTACAGAAGAGAAACAGGTTTTATTTGGAAGTTGGCATATAATCTAGCTTTGTGTGTTTTGGCTATCGTATTTTAATTATAATTGTGGCTTGGCAAAAATTCCATAGCTTTGTTCATTCAGTTTGATTCTTCTGGGGTAGAACGCATGCTAAAGAATTTGGCCAGTTACAGCTTTGTCCTAAAAAGGTGTTAGCTGGTGGGAATGGATTTTAGAGAAAACAAAGAGAGTAACAGTGTTGTGGGAAAAGTGCCCACAGTCTTACTCCATAGTTGTTATATGTGGTGAGGAAACTAAAGCATTGTGATGTGAAATTACTAAAAGCACACAGCCAGCTGGTGACAGAACTGGGGCTAGAACCCAGGTGTCCAGACATCATGTTCTCTACCACAGCATCAAGCTCATTACTTGTTCCTATTCAGTCTATCTGTCTGTCTCTCTCTCAGATTACATAATATGTGTCAGATACCTCAGTCTACCAATTTGGGTTGTGAACAGGAATAGGGTTGTGAATGAAGATGTGAAAGTTACACATAGGCATAGCATCTAAAAAAGCCTTGTAACATTTTTCTTCCGCCCTTGAAGCACTATGGAAGTTGCTTTTTTGCTGAAAACAAACTAGAAAAAAGAAGAAGAAACTATGGTTTTCAAGACAGTGGAACACAGATTATGCAGCACTATGATCCCTGAGAGAAAGGAAACAGACAATGTGAGCTGTGTTATTGCCCCAGTGTACCGCCTTGAAGCAGTTTCCACGCTGCAGTGTAGATGGGGAAAATGGAAACTGAGCCCAGCTGTCTCACTGAATTGAGAAGGCAGAAATCAGAATTTGGGGAGGTCAAGGAGGCTAGGATTTATGAGGCTGAGTACCAAAGAAGGAACCATAGAGAGAACGTGCTAGGATGAGCACGAGCACTTCAGAGATCTGGAGCAGGGTCCCCTTGAGTCTTTGCCTGATTACAGAGTTGTATACACATAGGAGAAGACTCTCTGAAACTAGGGGAAGAACTACCTGAAATGCAGTAGGTTGCACAATGCCTGGGGCTCACACAGGTCTGGGACTAGTTTGTGTTCCTAAGAGCCAGAGTAGACAGACTTATAATACACAGGGTATTGGTTGGGGTTTTCAAAATGGTCATGCCTAAATGGGCTAAATTAGCACCAGAATAAAGGATGCTATGGACCCACCATAACAAAGCTTAAAAGGAAGGCTTTGAAGAATCAAACTAATCCAAAAGTAATTTAGTTGCATTTTACAACAAAATCCAACACTCTATGCTACAACAAAATTCAGCACCCAGCAATGTAAAATTTACAATATCTGGCACCAATCAAAAACTACCAGGCATGGCCGGGCATGGTGGCTCATGCCTGTAATCCCAGCATTTTGGGAGGCCAAGGCAGGTGGATCACGAGGTCAGGAGTTCGAGACCAGCCTAACCAACATGGTGAAACCCCATCTCTACTAAAAATACAAAAATTGCCAGGCGTGGTGGTGCGCACCTGTAATTCCAGCCACTCAGGAGGCTGAGGCAGGAGAATCACTTGAACGTGGGAGGCGGAGGTTGCAGTGAGCTGAGATCACGCCACTGCACTCCAGCCTGGACGACAGAGTGAGATACCATCTCAGAAAAAAAAAA
>NW_012113808.1:8037996-8044707 GCF_000951035.1 Colobus angolensis palliatus
AAAAAAAAAAAAAGTGAACAGAGCTTCAGTGAGCCACTGGACAATATCAAGCAATCTAACTAGAATCCGAGAAGAAAAAGGGAGAGAAAAAAATGCAGTGAGCTGAGATCATGCCACTGCACTCCAGCCTGGGCAACACAGTGAGACTCTGTCTCAAAAAAAAAAAAAAGTGAACAGAGCTTCAGTGAGCCACTGGACAATATCAAGCAATCTAACTAGAATCCGAGAAGAAAAAGGGAGAGAAAAAAATGTAAAGAAATAGTGAAATTTTTTGTAAATTTAATGAAAAACATAAATACACAGAAAGAAATAGCAAAAATTGCAGGGCACAGTGACTCAGGCCTGTAATCCTAGCACTTTGGGAGGCTGAGGCAGGTGGATCACCCGAGGTCAGGAGTTCGAAACCAGCCTGGCCAACATGACGAAACCCCATCTCTCCTAAAAATACAAAGATTAGCTGAGCATAGTACCAGGCGACTGTAATCCCAGCTACTTGGGAGGCCAAGGCAGCAGAACTGCTTGAATCCAGGGAGGCAGAGGTTGCAGTGAGCCAAGATCGTGCCACTTCACTCCAGCCTGGGCAAGAGAGTGAGACTTCGTCTCAAAAAAAACAAAAAAAAGAAATAGCAAAAATTTTAACAAATTTAATGAAAAACATAAACACACAAATCCAAGAAGTTCAACAAACCCTAAATAGAAGAAACAAAGAAAACCACACTAAGGCATATTGTAATTAAATTGCTAAGGACCACTGATAAAGAGAAAATTGTAAATGTTGTCAGAAAAAAAATAGAGCATTGGAGGGGAGCATAGGTAGGGATGACATCAGACTTCTCTTCAGAAACCGTAAGGCTAGAGATGATGGAACCAGCACTTTTAAACTGCTGAAGAAAAATATGATCAACTTAGAATCTTTGCCTGTCAAAAATATCTTACATATATACACATTATGTATACACCTATGTGTATATATATATATATATGCTGAATTTATCACCAGCGGACATGCTGTGTCAGAAATGTTAAGAGTTTTTCAAGCAAAAGGAAAGGGACACCAGATGGAAATTTAGATCTATACAATGGAGTGAAGATCACTGAAAATGGCAAATAAATGAAAAATACAAAATACTTATCATTATTTTTTAAAAAATATCTTTGGTCCAGTGCAGTGGCTCACATCTATAATCCCAGCACTTTGGGAGGCCAAGGCGGGTGGATTACTTGAGGTCAGGAGTTCAAGACCAGCCTGGCCAACATGGTAAAACCCCATCTCTACTAAAAATACAAAAATGAGCCGGGCATGGTGGCAGGCCCCTGTAATCCCAGCTACTTGGGAGGCCAAGACAGGAGAATTGCTTAAACCCTGGAGGCAGACATTGCAATGAGCCAAGATCGTGCCCCTGCACTCCAGCCTGGGCAACAGAGTGAGACTCCGTCTCAAAAAAAACAAACAAAAAAAAAACTGACTCTTTACAGCAAAAATAATGACAGCATTTTATGAGGCTATCTATAACATGTGGAAGTGAAATGTATGACAGCAGTAGTACAAAGGATGGGGTGGAAGGATGGAAGAATACTATTGTGAGGTCCTTATATTATCCATGAAATTATAATTTGAAGGTAGACTGTGTTAAGTTAAAGATACATACTGCAAACTCTAGAACAAACACTGAAAAAAAAATAAAAGAGATACAGCTAACAAGCTGTATCTCCAAATGGCAATACTGATAAGAACGAAATTCTGACACATGCTACAACATGGAAGATGGTAAAGCTGGATGGTAATAATATCAATGTTGGCTTCAGAACAAGAAATAGAACCAGGGATAAAAAGGGACTTTTTATGATGATAAAGTGATCTACTCATAAAGAAGACATAATCCTAAATGTTTATGCTTCTAATAATAGAGCTTGAAAATAAGTGAAGTAAAACTGAGAGAACTGGAAGGAAAAATGGACATATTTACAATCATAGTTGGAGGTTTCAACAAGAAACTTTTATGTAATAATTTTAAAATACTTGGTTAATTCAAAAGTGAGCAGGAGAGGAGGGGAAAATGAGCAAAGGGAAGGTGGAGCAAATAGAACACAAATAATGAAGTGGTGGATTTAAACTCAACCAGACTGATGATTGCATTACTGTATATGGGCTGAGCACACCATTAAAAGGTAGAGATAGACAAATTGGATAGAAAAGCAAGAACCAATTATATGCTGTCCACAATAAACCACTTTAAATAGAAAGATCCAGGTAGGTTAGAAATATTCATACAAGGATGGAATTGAAAGCAGAGTCTTGAAGAGATGTTTGTACACCCATGTTCATAGCAGTATTATTCACAAGAGCCAAAATGCAGAAGCAACCCAAGAGTCCATCAGTATCCAAGTGGATAAATAGAATATGGTGTATATACACAATGGAATATTATTCTGTATTTAAAAGGAAGGAAGTCCTGACACATGCTGCAACATGGATGGATCTTGAAGATATGCCAAGTGAAATAAGCCAGCCACAAAAAGACATACTATGTGATTCTACTAGTATCCCATACCTGGCAGTTCATAGAGACAGAAAGTAGAGTGGTAGTCGTTGGGGAAGGAAGAACAGGGAGTCGTTTACTTGGTACAGTTTCAGTTTTTACAGGACAAAAATATTCTAGAGATCGGTTGCACAAGGATGTGAATGCACGTAACACTACTAAGCTGTACACTTTAAAATGGTAAAGATGCTAATTTTTATGTTATGTATATTTTACCACATTTTTTAAACAGTAAAAGGATGGAAATGATATGCTACATTAACACTAATCAAGAGAGATCTGGTTGGTAATAATATCAGAGTAGGCTTCAGAATAAGAAATAGAACCAGGGATAAAGACAGACTTTTTATGATGACAAAGTGATCTACTCATAAAGAAGACATAATCCTAAATGTTTATACTTCTAATAATAGAGCTTGAAAGTAAGTAAAGTAAAACTAAGAGAAATGAAAAGAGAAATTGACATATTCACAATCATAATTGGAGGTTTCAACACTCCTTTCTCAGCGGTTGGTAGAACAAATTTACAGAAAATCAAAAAAGATGTGGAAGACTAAACATTGAAACCAATTTGAGCTAATAGACATTTGTAAAACACTCCTTCCATCTAGAGCAGAATTCTTACTCTTTTTAAGTACACATGAAAATTAACCAAATACAGACCATATTCTGGGCCATAAAACAATTCTCATTAAATTTAAAAGGGTTGGAATCATATAGAGTACGTTCTCTGGCCACAGTGGAATTAAACAGAAAACAATAGAAAGATACCTGGAAAGTCTCAAATATTTCAAAATTGAATAACCCATGAGTAAAACAAGAAGTTACAAGAAAAGTTAGAAAATATTTTGAACTGAGTGAAAATAACAACATATCAAAATTTGTGAGATATAGCTAAAGAAGTGCCTTGAAGATTTGTAGCATTAACTGAAGATTGTAGCTTGAACTGATGATCTAGGCTCCTGTCTGAAGAAACCAGAAAAAGAAGAGCAAATTAAACCCAACATAAACAGATAGAAATAATAAAGAGAAGAGCTGTGGAAAAATCGGCTGACATTCTCATTGTTTCCCTGTAGGTAATCTGTCTCTTCTCTCTGGCTGCTTTTCAGATCTTCGTTATGCCTTTGGTGTTCTACATTTTATATACTATTTGATTATAAATTATTCCTTGTTGCATCTGCTTGTAATTTCATTGGACCTCCTGAGTCTTAAGGTTAATATCTTTAATAAATTCTAAAAAACTTTCAGTCACAATCTCTTTGAATTTTTCCTTTCTGCATTTTATCTATTTATCTTTTTATGGAACTCTGATTATATGTGTATTGTACTGCCTCTATGCTCTAAATTTCTTAGCCTGTCTTGCATATCTTTCATCGTATTGTCTTTCTGCCATTTTCTGCATAATTTCTTCATCTGCCCTCATTCACTAATTGTTTAGCTGTGACTAGTCTACTGTTTAGCCCCTTTTTAAAGTTTTTAAACTTCAATTTCATATTATAGGTTTATTTCCTAGAAAATTTATTTGGTTCTTTTTTAAATATACCTGACTAATTTTGATAGTTCCTTATAACTTCATTATATTTTCAACTATCTTATTTATTTAAGCATATTAAATATTCTTATTTTATACCTCAAAACTGATAATTTCAGTATCTGTAGTCTTTATTGATCTGACTACAGTTTTTGTTTCTGTATTTCTTGCTAATGGTGGCTATTTTCTCATCTCATGGGGGTTTTATAGTTTGAAGACTATACTTATGTTCTTGGCACTTTGTATAAACTGATTGAGTCTTCATTTAAAATACATTTACTCATGAGAAGATTTGTATTTCTTCTGCCTGTGCCTGTGAGAAAAAAAATGCACAGGAAGTAAAAAAATTTTGAGACCTTGCATGGTAGACTGTATAATGGCCCCACAAAGAGGTTCACATTCTAATCTTTGGATTCTTTAGGATATGTTACCTTACATATCAAAAAGGACTTGGCAGACGTGATTAAATTGCCTTGAGAAGGAGAGATTTTCCTGGGTTCTCTGGGTAGCTCCATGGTAACCATAAAGGTCATTAGAAGAGGGAGGCAGAAAGGTATGCATCAGAGAAAGACTGGAAGATGCTATACTGCTGACTTTAAAGATGAAGAACTCATAACCAAGGAATACAGGCAGCTTCCAGAAGCTGGAAAAAGCAAGGAGACAGATCCTCTCCTAGAGCCTGTGGAAGGCACGCAGTCCTGTTGACACCTTGATCTTAGCACAGTGAAACACATTTCAGACTTCTGACCTGTAAAACTGTGAGATAATTAATACGTTTTTAACACCTTTAAAATTATCTTTACTCTCCTCCTTCAAACTTGATTGCTAATCAGGTTGGGTAGGATTCCAGGTTGTAAATCATTTTCCTTCAGCATTTTGAGGCATTGCTGATTGTTCTGGCTTCCAGCATTGTGGCTTAGAAGCTGATGCCATTCTGATTCACTCCTAGGGCAGAGGAAGGTGGGGTCTACAAGGGAGAGTAAAGACCAGAACCAAATTAGGGGTCTTCCAGCAAAGTGGAGTGGGAGGCTGGGTTGGGAAGGTGTTGTGTTAGATAGGCACTACCTAGAGTGTTAAGGCATTGGGGAAAAGATAAGAAAATTTTTTTTCTTTGTGAAGCTTAGTTTTGAATGAGATTGGTATAAAGTAATTTTTGTATATGTATTTGATGAATAGTTGGTTTTCCAGATCCTTTTCTGGATATTGTTGATGCTTTGTATGCAGAAGGTAGGTTTTTGGGTTATGTTGTTAAACAGTGATTGAATGGAATATTTATGTATTTGTCAACTATAGTGCATAGCATAGATAGGGTAATGTTTCAAGAAGTAGTTTTGTGCATTTTTCCTTTAGTCCTCACAACAGTCCTCTAGGGTAAGTTCTTTTGTTGTCCCTATTTTACATATGAAGAAACTGAGGCTTAGTTAGGCAAGTCACTTGCTCAAGGTCAGTAGTTAGTGGCTGAGCCAGATCTGTCTGGTTCTAAGGCACGTGTATATTTTATCCTGTCCAATTTTTTTCACCTCCACTTTGATAGTCAGTATTTGTCTCGTTTATCTCAAAGAAAGTCAGAATACATAGCTGTGTTTCATATTTATATTTTACTTAAAAAACAGTGAAATAAATACTAAAAAGTGTTCTGTCAGTAGTCAATGAGCATATGGTAAAAGTAGATGTTCTCTCTTAGTGATTCATGCTAGGATGTTGGGAATGATTCCTCTAACACCTGAAGGACTAGAATTAAATTAAATGGGGCTACAAGCTACAGAGACTATGAAAGGTGTACTACAGGACGTAGCATAATGACTCCTGAGCAGTTAATTTGTATCTAGAAGCAGGTCTCTTTGCTCTTCTAGAATCCTTTCTTCCTGGACATTCTCCCGCAACCTTCACCAGTATGGTTTTTTATTGGAATAAATAATTAGTTTTGGTACAAGGAAATTTCAGAGGTAATTTTATCTCTAGTTGTAACTAAAATAATAGGCCTATATTAAGCAATGTGTTTCTTGAAACATTTTCAGTAGCTCAGGCCTATTCATGTAGAAAGTAGTTGAAAACGTATTCAGAGCAGTTTTCCACTTTATTGTTGTAATTCTTTGTGTAAAAGCAAAAATAAATAAATAAATGAAGGGGAGGGTGAGTACCAAGAGGTAGAGTGAAAACTGCTAGGTTAATGTAGGTTTTGTTGTTGTTTTCCTTCTTTATTCTTGCATACCCAAAAATGAACGTCTTAGCAGTGGTGGGTTCATTTCAAAGTTGATCGTGGTTCGGAGGATCCTCTTGAAGTCCTCAGCAGCCTAATTTGCCCTCAAAATCGAGGTGTTGAGGCATGTTCCATAGAGACTCAGGGCTGCTTCCACCTCTAAAGGGCACTCAGAATCAGACTTCATGGAGGTGTTCTAGATCAAGCGTGATCTGTCAGCAGACCCGAATCTCAACCTACATCCGCAATTTCTCTGCATCCTTTATTCCATCCATCCCTTCATCTAGCACCTACATTCTGTCAAGTTCTAGGAAGTTAAGCAAGTTCCTGACTTAAGACCTTATTATAGGCTGGGCGCGGTGGCTCAAGCCTGTAATCCCAGCACTTTGGGAGGCCGAGACGGGTGGATCACGAGGTCAGGAGATCGAGACCATCCTGGC
>NW_012113808.1:8044907-8049561 GCF_000951035.1 Colobus angolensis palliatus
AAAAAAAAAAAAAAAAAAAGACCTTATTATATTCTAAGGGGGAAGAGGAATGAGGATAACAGGCAGTGGTAAACGTTTGAAGAATACCAAGTCCATCAGCAGGAAGGGATTTCTTCAGTGTTTTCCCGTTTACTTTCAACAGATAGTTGTATTCTTTTGACATGAAAGACAGTACTGTCTCACATGAAAGACCTCATTGATATTTTAACATTTACAGACTAAGAGATAATTCTGTGTTCTTTTTCCTCTTTACTTTCTCTGTTCTCATTCTTTTCTACTCACATAGCGTACTGATTATCTACTGCCACATAACAAACTCCTGAAAATATAGTGGCCTAAAACAGCCACCATTTATTTGGCTTCCCATTCTATGGATTGGTTGAGCAGATTCTGGTCTGGGTGAGTTCAGCTGATCTCTGCTGGCTCACTTGTGCATCTGCAGTTGGCTAGAAGGTTGAATGGTAGCTGGACAGTCTACAGTGGTCTCACTTAATATAACCATTGGCAGGCTGTTGACCAGGCAGAGAGAGGTCAGCTTGGCCATGCGTCTCTCATCAGCCATCAGGCTAACTTGGGCATCTTCACATGGTCATAGTGGCTATGTGGATCCTAAGATCAGTAAGAGAGTGGAAGCGGCAAAGTCTGTTGAGGTCTGGATGTGGAAGCTGCACAGCGTCACTTCTGCTTCATTCTGTTAGTCAGAGCTGGTCACAAGATCAGCCCAGATTCAACAGGGGTAGAGAAACAGATTTCTACTCTTGATGGAAGGACCTACAGCATTATGTTGCAAAGAGTAAGATGCAGTGAAGGAAAGAGTTTGTAGCCATTTGTGCAGTCAGTCACGCATTGTAAACCCCTTCTCCCACGAACATACCCTAAAACTTTTGGTGAGTTTTAGGAATTATGATACGGAGTCTTATATCTAAAAATGTATATAATTTAATGTTGGGAGGACTGTCCTATTCTTTGAAATAGCTGTTACCAGGGAACAGTTAGTTTTTATTCTGTTCCTAGTAGAAAACAGTCTTTTTTTTTTTTTTTTGAGACGGAGTCTCGTTCTGTCGCCCGGGCTGGAGTGCAGTGGTGTGATCTCAGCTCACTGCAAGCTCCGCCTCCCGGGTTCACGCCATTCTTCTGCCTCAGCCTCCCTAGTAGCTGGAACTACAGGTGCCTGCCACCGCGCCCAGCTAATTTTTTTGTATTTTTAGTAGAGACGAGGTTTCACCGTGTTAGCCAGGATGGTCTCCATCTCCTGACCTCATGACCTGCCTGCCTCAGCCTCCCAAAGTGCTGGGATTACAGGCGTGAGTCACCGCACCCAGCCGAAAACAGTCTTTTTAACTTCCCTTTGTTTTTTGGCGGAGTTAGCATTTAACTTGCAGCTTTCTGAGATGAATATAGAGGGTCTGTATGATTATTAACCATGTGATCTGTTAATACTACCCATGACAGCCATTGTAGACTAAAGATAAACACACAGAGTTTGTTTACTTGATCAGTTAATTTACTTGATCAGTTACCTTAGTGCATTTTAAAATGTATTTGTGTAACAAGACGTTCATAATAATAACTAACATGTATTAAGTGCTATCTGTGAGACACTGCCTAAGTTATAGGTAGTGTCTTATTTAATTTTATGTATCTTATTTAATTTTCATAACAACAAAAAACAAAAATGTAGATATTATTAGTAGTACAATTTTAGAGATGAAGAAACTTGTGCTTAGAAATTTACAAATATGCCCAGGACCACATGACCAGTGCTCTTCTCTAAGGTTCAACAAAGACGATATCGTAATTCAGACTGCAGATCTGCCAGCATTCAAATGGATCTAGTCCTCGAGTGTTATTTTTTTTTTTTTTTTTTAGTAGAGATGGGGTTTCACCGTGTTAGCCAGGATGGTCTCGATCTCCCGACCTCGTGATCCGCCCGTCTCGGCCTCCCAAAGTGCTGGGATCACAGGCTTGAGCCACCGCGCCCGGCCTCGAGTGTTATTTTCTAACTCTGTTTTTAGATGCACCATTGTATAGCCCTTACAGCTGGGCCTGTCCCTTCTGTAGACGTTGGAGTACCGGAACTCCACAGAACCCCAGGGTACATACGAAGGACACAGGTTGTTAGGGCTCCTAGATGAGGCCAAGTGTGTTTATTTTAAACCATGTGCTTTTGGCTACTGAGCTTATGATTTCAAAAGTGAAAGTTTAAGCACATTATTAGACTTCTCAAGGAGAGTTCCCCTAGATTGGGAGAAGAGTTGACATTGGGTAATATTAAATTTTTCTTTGAAAACCAGGGCTATTTTGCTGTTGTTTACAATTTTAAGAGTCTGGACTGAAAGAGTCATGAAGTGCAGCCACCTATCTGACCTCTTCCCCCAACAGTTAGGGAATTCGCTCTGCCCCCAGGCCACCCAACCTTCCCTTGCTCTCCTGGATGGGACCCTGACAATTCCCTGGAATTGTAATCTCTTCCTTACTGCTGAGGCTAAGAAGAGGATCTTTCCTACTTTACTCTATTTAGGGTTTTTCTTTATATCTGTGTAGATTGTGGTTTTTTGTTTTTTCTTTTTAATTTTATTTTAAAACAGGAAGAACAGTTATCTAATACTAGAAATCAAGGAAGCAATATTTGTATTGGTCACGATAGGCTCAGACTAAAAGAATTATGCTGTAAGTAGTTGTATTAAAGAATATTTGAAATGCTTTTAAACTATTTGCTTAAAACTATACCTATTTGTGTAATGTGACCAGATTAAATTGATTGTATCTTTGGGTGGCACCAAATACGTTGGTTTCTTGCATGGATTGATCATTCTGAAGCTCATGATTTCTGTGGGTCTCAGGTGGGTGGAAGTTCCCATCTTAGTCCTTAAGACTCTTACCCCAGTGGTAAGAGGTGAGGAATTCTGTAATAGCTATTAAGATAAGAGATATTCCTAAGAAGGAATATTATATTATTACGGAAATTTTCAAACATCAAAAAGGTTTGAGGCTGGGCACGGTGGCTCGCGCCTGTAGTCTCAGCACTTTGGGAGGCTGAGGTGGGCAGATCACGAGGTCAGGAGATCGAGACCATCCTGGCTAACACAGTGAAACCCCGTCTCTACTAAAAATACAAAAAATTAGCCGGGCGTGGTGGCAGGCTCCTGTAGTCCCAACTACTCGGGAGGCTGAGGCAGGAGAATGGCGTGATCGCAGGAGGTGGAGCTTGCAATGAGCCAAGGTCACACCACTGCACTCCAGCCTGGGCGACAGAGCGAGACTCCACCTCAAAAATAAATAAATAAATAAATAAAAATGAAATATAATAAAAAGGTTTGAAAGAATAATGTAACAAAGCCCCAGGTACCTGCTTTAACTATTGTCAACGTATGTCCAATCTTGTTTCAAAGTCAGTCCTGGACATATCATCCATAAGAAGTCTTCCTGAAGACATTCAAAAGAGGGAAGTCTTTGCTTTGGAACCCTGATGTGATCACGTTCATCATTGCTTCTATGCCTGTAGTTGAAGGAACTGCCAGCTTTTTCAAACCTCTAATCCTTCTGCATCCCTTTTCCAGGGCCCAGTCATATATGCACAGTTAGACCACTCCGGCGGACATCACAGTGACAAGATTAACAAGTCAGAGTCTGTGGTGTATGCGGATATCCGAAAAAATTAAGAGAAGACCTAGAACATATCCTCAGCAAGAAACAAAACCAAACTGGACTCTTGTGCAGAAAATGTAGCCCATGGCACATGCAGCCTTGGAGACCCAGGCAAGGACAAGTACATATGTACTCACGGAGGGAGAGAAAGATGTGTACAAAGGATGCGTATAAATATTCTATTTAATCTTCCTGATGTAGGAGCCAGTGTTGCATGATGAAAAGATGATATGATTCTACATATGTACCCATTGTCTTGCTGTTTTTGTACTTTCTTTTCAGGTCATTTACAATTGGGAGATTTCAGAAACATTCCTTTCACCATCATTTAGAAATGGTTTGCCTTAATGGAGACAATAGCAGATCCTGTAGTATTTGCAGTAGACATGGCCTTTTAATCTAAGGGCTTAATCAGTCTTAGCATTTATTGTAGTTGGAGGATGGAGATGCTATGATGGAAGCATACCCAGGAGCCTTTAACACAGTATCAGTACCATTTATTTGTCTGTAGCTTTTAAAAAAATATCCATTGGCTATGCCACTTGAAAACAATTTGAGAAGTTTGATGTTTTTCTCACTAAAATATGGGGCAATTTTTAGCCTTACATGTTGTGTAGACTTACTTTAAGTTGCACCCTTGAAATGTGTCATATCAATTTCTGGATTCATAATGCAAGATTAGCAAAGGATAAATGCCGAAGGTCACTTCATTCTGGATACTGTTGGATCAATACTGATTGAGTAGAAAATCCAAGCTTTGCTTGAGAACTTTTGTACCATGGAGAGTAAAAGGTATCGGTTTTATTCTTTGCTGATGTCCTTTCTGCTTGAAATAACAGTCACCATACAGCTAAAGGAGAGGAGTTTCTTTCCTTCTAAGTAGGCAGAAATGGGATCATTATGTTGCCACTCGGCCATTCTCCAATATCCCAGAGCGTGCTCTCTAGAGAATCACCTTCTTTTGCTTTTTTTCTTTCTCTTTTTCTTTCTTTCTTTTTTTTTTTTT
>NW_012113808.1:8050301-8052689 GCF_000951035.1 Colobus angolensis palliatus
TTTTTTAGTAGAGACGGGGTTTCACCGTATTAGCCAGGATGGTCTTGATCTCCTGACCTTGTGATCTGCCCGTCTCAGCCTCCCAAAGTGCTGGGATTACAGGCTTGAGCCACCGCGCCCGGCCTGAAGGCTGAGTTCTAAGAGAATTCGTAAAGGGAATAAAACAAGATGGAGATTTAGAGGTGTGCACAAGGTGATAAGATAAAGGGCATATAAGCTTCAAAACTAACTCTGTCCCACGCATGAAGCCTTTTGTTTTTTGAGGAGCTATTTTTGTTATCCTTGTAACGCTCCACCTTACATGCCACATCCGTGTGAGTCAATAGGGATCAGGTTTGGTCACCACACACATCTGAAGCTGGGCAGCGTCTGCTCTTTGTTCTGTGTGGAATGGAGAAAAATATGCCTGCCCTGCTGCCTTCCATGTTCATAAGCCCAGCCCGAGAGAGTGATACACAGTGACACAGTGCTGGCCCTGAGACATTTTCCCAAAGTGGTCAACTCTGCCTTGCATCCTAAAACTTTTTGGGCATCTATTTTGAAAACTGTGGGACACTTTGGAAGGCTTCTTACGTGTGTTTGGAGGGGAAGGGTGTTAGATTGTCACCATCCTTCAAGCCGAGACTCGTGGTGAGCCTTTGCCACCGTGAAAACCACATAGCTGACCAAGGCTGTGCTTTGAGGTACAGAGGACACATATTGTAGACAGGCCTGTGTCACATTTCCTTACAGTCGTTTTTTTACAGAGAAAAGGGGCGTTGTTTTTTCACTCCTTTCTCAACAGTTCCTGTGAATAAACGAAACATTTCGGTGCTCCCTGAGAGCAAGAGCCCTCACTTCTTCTTGCAGTGCCGGCACCATGTGTTGGTGAAGCTGGTGCTCTGGGGGCCGCTCACTCGAATGACACCTGGAGGCCTTTTCCTCCCTGATCACCCCCTTCCCCAGCCTGACTTTTTGGCCTCCTGCCCAACCAGACACCTCAAACTCTGTCAGGGCCCTGGCATTCTGGCAGAGAATCCTCACCAGTTCTCACCAACCTTCTCCCCAGGCAAGGGAAGCTGCCAGCTTGGCACTCTGCCAGGACGGGTTTCCCTGAAGGAAGCTGCTCACACTGAGATGAGCCTCTTGGGGCAGGACCTCTTCCCAAGCCCCGCACACCCACCCCTGCAGCCCTTTTGGCTCCCCTTTTCCCCCGTGCCTCAGCACTCCTTGCCTGGCTGCAGATAACGAACTGGGGTTGCCTAAAGAAAGGGCAGATCTGCCCTCTCCGTGTCTTCGTCCTGGCAAAAAGAGTCCTCTTAAAATCATGCGCTAATTCTGTACGGGAGCATGCAAAAGACATTACTTAGAGATTGAAATTTCAAACTATCTGTAGTTTTTCAATGGAAATGTATCAGCTAGGGAAAAACCATCAAGCTCATTATTGTTTTTTGATCTTCAGTTGTATTTTTGTGAATATTTTAATACATCTTTTTCAATTTCTGGATTGTGTTGTGTGCTCATTTTGACTAAGATAGAAAAAGAGATACGCCTTTCACTCATACCATTCCAGCTACACCTGCCTTCTTTTCTTCAAAAATGCCATCTGTGTGCCTGCTTCTGGGCCTTTGCACATGCTGTTCCCTGGGCCTGAAGCACCTTCTGCAGATAATCCTGTGGTTTGCTCTCTGACTTCCTTTAAGCCTCTGCTCAGATGTTACCTCCTCAGGGAGACCTTCTGTGATATATAAAAGAGCAAGCCCCCCATCCCCACCACCTCAGCCTTGCTAGCCCCCTCAGTTCTGCTCTGGTTGCTCTATTTCTCTTCCTCTCTCCCAGTACACGTTTAACTTGTCTGTTCTCCCCCACTAGAACATAGGCAACAAGAGGCCAGGACCTCGCTGTTTTGTTCACTGCTCCGTCTGCAGTAAGGGGAACAGTGCCTGGCACTTAGCTGCTCAATACATGTTACCTGGATGGATGAGTGTGGAAGGATTCATCCACTCAGCAACCTACACAGAACAATCCTGTGCCAAGCACTGTGCTAAGCATAAGGAAACAAACAAGATAAAGCTCCTCAAGGAGCTTGCCACAGGGCGGAGGTGACAGGTGACATGAATGGAAATAACTAGTAGTTACCAAATACTTGGTGTGAGCCAGGCACTTTGCATTTCTTGCTCTATTATTTCTGTGAGTTAATAGTAATTGTACTAATCTTAATCCCATTGTTTGAAAGATTATATGGCTTGCCAAGGGCCACTTAGCTAATAAGGTACAGAGAAGAGGGGCTGGGCCTGGGGCCGCTGTTTGATCGAAAGCCTTGTTCCTAACCACTATGTCCTGTGGCCTCACACCAAAGGAAAGAACCAAACTGCTTCCTTACTCAAATAAATGTGCTGCGTGCCTGAA
>NW_012113808.1:8053994-8056422 GCF_000951035.1 Colobus angolensis palliatus
TTTTGTATTTTTAGTAGAGATGCCCGCCTCAGTCTCCCAAAGTGCTGGGATTACAGGTGTGAGCCACCATGCCCAGCCTCTTTGACATAATTCTATCAACCTACATTGAAGTATGTCATAAAAAAGAGTCCTGGGAAACTAGCTACTTACTGTCCTTTACTGCCAGGATGCCTTTGAGAACGTTGTTCTCTGTCATACATTTTTCAGTTTTATAAAGACCCACAGCACAAATATCTCTCTGGATGTAATACAAGATGATACGGTTGAGATCTGTGTCCCAGCCTAAATCTGTTGTCGAATTGTGATCCCCAGCATTGGAGGTGAGGCCCGGTGGGAGGTGACTGGTTCGCAGGGAGTAGATTTCTCATGAATGGTTTAGCACCGTCCTCGTTGGTAGTGTTCTCATGATTGTGAGTTCTCACCGGACCTGGCTGTTTAAAAGTAGGCAGCACCCTCCCACTTTGCTCTCTCGCTCCTCCTCCTGCCACATGAGATGTCTCATAAGAAGCCTCACTCCTACTTTGCCTTCCGCCATGTTTGGAAGCTTCCTGAGGCCTCACCAGAAGCCAAAGACGCTATGCTGCCTGTGTAACCTGCAGAACCGTAAGCCAATTAAACCTCTTTTCTTCATAAATTATCCAGTCTTGAGGTTTTGTTTTTGTTTTTGTTTTTTTGAAATGGAGTCTCACTCTGTCGCCCAGGCTGGAGTGTAGTAGCGCGATCTTCGCTCACTGCAACCTCCACTTCCTGGGTTCAAGCGATTCCCCTGCCTCAGCCTCCTGAGTAGCTGGGATTACAGGCATGTGCCACCATTCCTGGCTAATTTTTTTTGTATTGTAGTGGAGATAGGGCTTCACCATGTTGGCCAGGCTGGTCTTGAACTCTTGACCTCAGATGATCCACCTGCCTTGGCCTCCCAAAGTGCTGGGATTACAGGTGTGAGCCACCACACCTGGCCTGCAGTCCCTGGAATTTTTTATAGCAGTGTGAAAACAACTAATATACCAGAAAAACTGTTCCTTATGAAAATTTTGTTTCATGCTAGTCGTCTGCACTGACTTATAACTGATTATATTTGTCTCTTTGCATTTGCTAATCTCTAGGTCCTAGCCAAATTTGTGGGTCATTTTCTACCACTGTACACAGATTGTACACTCCATATACACTTTGTACATTAACTTTACTCATAGCTTTATGTGTATCTTGGATTATGTTCAGCTCTATGATCTGTCTCAGTTTTTTACAGTGATACAATAATAGATGTATCCTGATTTAGACAGAGAAAGTAGGTAGGCAGAGATTCTGGCCATGGCATCAGAGAGCTTCATAATGCCAACCACAGACTTACTCTTGACCCCACAAAAACCATTTCACAAATTCCTATTGTTGCCCAAAAGAGGTAAAAAAAAGTATATGACTGGCTGAGTGTAACAAAACTACATGACAGGAATTACAACTCACATACAGCCTAGAGTCACCATTCTGTTACACCCTGTTCATCAGTGATGGACAGCCAGGTTCCTATGTGCTGAAAGTTCATCTCTGTTATTGCAGGTGTGATTTCCATTGGTATTAATGAGCTTGAAATATGAAGGCCACTTAAATTTCCCAGAGGTGTCAATTGATGTGGGGATTTCAGAGCCTGTATCAACTCACTTGAGCAATATTAGCATTTTTGTTTGAAATACACAGTTAGACAGGAAACTTGAAAGAAAATTGTTTCAATTATTTGTATCATCATACTGAAAATTGCTTAAAATGCTCTGGTTGTTCCTTGAAGACATTAAAAGAATGGATCCTATTATGCCCCATAGGTTATTTGATCCTTCTGGAAATGAAAAGATTGACTGATGATTGATTGAAAATTCTACTTTTTATTAAATTGGTGAGATGGCAAAAAAAGAAAAATGTAAACATATACAAAAGAAGAGAGAATGGTAAAATCAACCTCCATACGTTTATCTTCAGTACTTATTTTATCCACCCCCTTTTTTCTTTTTTCCTCTTTTCTGAAGTATTTTAAAACCAATCCCAAAATCATGTAAGTGCACCCCTATATTCTTCACTGTGCATCTTTTAAAAATGCCGACTTTTTTTACATAATCACAATATCTTGTCACATTTAACAAAAATCTGTTCTAAAACACATTTTAAAAACAAAATCCTTGGTTTTATATATTATTATCCAGTTAGTATTCAAGTTTCCCTTGTCTCAAAAAATGGCATTTTACAAGTGGTTTCTTCCAATCAGGATCCAAACATGGTTCTGATAGTTTTTTTTTTGTGTGTGTGCCTATTTTTAAACCCAAAATGGGATCATGGTGCTCTGCCGTTTGCTTTCTTCATTAGCATTACGGCAGAGAAGTTTCAGCATGAAGAACTAGGTCATTAAATAATAGTACCTACAGGACTTTCTCTTTTGTAGATG
>NW_012113808.1:8057197-8057808 GCF_000951035.1 Colobus angolensis palliatus
TCTCAAGTTTGACTGAGTCTTGGGTTGTTAGAAAAACAATTGGGAGTGGAAGGCAGCAGGGAGCTCTAGAATCCACAGGAGACCTGGCTGTGTTTGCAAAGAAGAAAACATAGAGGTAAAGCTCAAAGGGGCCCACAGGGAACTGCGGCTTCCAGCTTCCATTTCCTCCTGCAAACAGGATGTGAAGCTATTGTCCCTTCTTGGCTCAGGCTTTTGGATTTGTTTGTCCATCCATTTCTTCACTGTGGGCTTTGTGGAGCTGGCCTTCAGCGTTCCAGAATATAAGGAAGGGCTGGGTTTGTTTGTTTGTTTCTTTATTTTTTTAAAATCTCCCTGCCTCTGTGAAGAGAATGTCTTGCAGATTTGCTTTCAAGCCTTGCCCTCCGTGTTGTGGGGCTGACAAAATTCCGGTTATTTTGCCCTTCAGGGCATTAAATAATTTCATGTGTTTTTACCTGAGTCACTGCTCTGCTATGAGAGTCGGGGATAGAACAGCTAAAAATCATCTTAAGGCCCGAGGTTTCTCATTCTCTGATAAGGACTCCAAGGAAACTGAATTTCAATACTAGAGTACATTCTTGGTTCTTTCTCTGCCTTTGAATAGAATTATT
>NW_012113808.1:8062833-8063940 GCF_000951035.1 Colobus angolensis palliatus
TCACTATAGCCTCAAACTCCTGGGTTCAAGCAGTCCTCCGGCCTCAGCCTCCTGAAAGCTGGGACTATAGATGCATACCACCGTATTTTTTTTTTTAATTAATTTTTTGTAGAGACTGAATTTTGCTATGTTGCCCAGGCTGGTCTTGAGCTTCTGGGCTCAATCAATCCTCCTGCCTCAACCTCCTGAAGTGCTGGTGTGTCCTGAACTGGTGGGTTCTTGGTCTCACTGACTTCAAGAATGAAGCTGCAGACCCTTGTGGTGAGCGTTACAGTTCTTAAAGATGCTGTGTCCGGAGTTTGTTCCTTCATACGTTCAGATGTGTCTGGAGCTTCTTCCTTCTGGTGGGTTCGTGGTCTTGCTATCAGGAGTGAAGCTGCAGATCTTGGTGGTGAGTGTTACAGCTCTTCAAGGCAGTGCGTCTGGAGTTGTTCGTTGGTTCTTCCTGGTGGGTTCGTGGTCTCGCTGGCTTCAGGAGTGAAGCTGCAGATCTTCGCGGTGAGTGTTACAGCTCATAAATGCAGCATGGACCCAAAGAGTGAGCAGCAGTAAGATTTATTGCAAAGATCCAAAGAACAAACCTTCCCCTCTGTGAAACCGGGCCGATCAGATTGCAGCAAGCTGGCTCCCGCAGCCTGCTTTTATTCCCTTATCTGACCCCACCCGCATCCTGCTGATTGGTCCATTTTACAGAGAGCTGATTGGTCCGTTTTGACAGAGTGCTGATTGGTGTGTTTACAATCCTTGAGCTAGACACAGAGTTACAGAGTGCTAGTTAGCTAGATACAGAGTACCAATTGGTGTATTTACAAACCTTGAGCTAGACACAGAGTACCAACTGGTGTATTCACAAACCCTGGGCTAGACACAGAGTGCTGATTGGTGCACATATGATCCTCCGGCTAGATATAAAAGTTCTCCAAGTCCCCATCCAGTTCAGGAGCCCAGTTGGCTTCACCCAGTGGATCCTGCACCAGGGCTGCAGGCAGAGCTGCCCGCCAGTCCCTAGCAGCTCCTGCACTCCTCAGCCCTTGGGCTGTGGATGGGCCGGGGCCCACGGAGCAGGGGGCGGCGCCCATCCGGGAGGCTCAGGCCGCGCAGGAGCCC
>NW_012113808.1:8063990-8069091 GCF_000951035.1 Colobus angolensis palliatus
TCAGCCAGCCCAGAGAGGGGCTCTCAGGGTGCCGTGGCGGGCTGAAGGGCTCCTCAAGCGCCACCAGAGTGGACGTGGAGGCCGGAGGCTGAGGGGGCCCTGACAGTGAGGGCTGCTAGCACATTGTCTCCTCTCACTGGGATTAGCCTGAGCCTGCGCCCGCGCCTGCCGGAACTCACACCGGCCCTCGAGCGCAGCCCTGGTTCCCACCCGCACCTCTCCCTCCACACCTCCCCGCAAGCAGAGGGAGGAGGCTCCGGCCTCAGCCAGCCCAGAGAGGGGCTCTCAGGGTGCCGTGGCGGGCTGAAGGGCTCCTCAAGCGCCACCAGAGTGGACGTGGAGGCCGGAGGCTGAGGGAGCCCTGACAGTGAGGGCTGCTAGCACATTGTCTCCTCTCACTGGGATTAGCCTGGGCAACATGGTGATGTTCCCAAACCAAACTGAGGGTCAGGCTGCTATTTCTCGCAGCCCAATAATGAGATGCAGATGAACTGGGGAGGAAGAGAGTTTTTATTTCTATAACCAGTTACAGGGAGAAGGCCTGGAAATTATCGCCAGACCAACTCAAAATCACAAAGGTTTTCAGAGCGTATATACCTTCTAAGCTATATGTTTAGGTGTAAGTGTCCATTCATCTAAAGACAAAAGTAATAAACTTCTTTTATCTATAACTAAGGTCTGAATCCTGAAGACCTACTTCTGGAGCCTCAGTAAATTTACTTAATCTAAATAGGTATAGTTGCTGGGGTGATTACCCTTACCTTGTCTCCTGTTAAATCATGAAGGTTTGGGGAGTTCCTTTAGATCCCAGTAAACTTGTTTGTGGAGGCCTGGGGAGTTTCTTCAGACCCCCAATAAAACGTGCTTAATTGTAAAAGGGTCTTGTTAGGAATTCCTTCATTATCTTGTCATGCTTCAAGGCCCAGGAAAAGCCTACACACAACTCTTGGTGGGCTCTTTGTTACATTCCATCCTTTGTATAAGGGCATTGGCTCCATCAGCTTTAATGTTTAACCTAGCTACTCAGTAAGAACTGGGAGAGTTGTAATGGAGGCCTGCGTTGGTGAGACCTGGCCTGCCACGGTGATATTCTGTCTTTACAAAAAAAAAGAAATACAAAAAATTAGCTGGGTGTGGTGGCACACGCCTGGAGTCCCAACTGCTCAGGATGCCCAGGTGGGAGGGCTGCTTCAGCCCGGGAGGCAGAGGCTGTAGTGAGCCGTGATTGTGCCACTGCACTCAAGCCTGGGTGACTGAGCGAGACCCCATCTCAAAAAAAAGAAGGGCTGGGATTACAGGCATGAGCCACCGCACCCAGCTAAACTTAAGTTAATGAAAATTAGTAGCATTTAAAATGTATCTCTTTAGTCACATTAACCACACTGCAGGTGTTCGGCGGCTACATGTGTGTCTTGTGACTACCGTATTGATCAGTGCAGATACAGAACATTTCCTTCATTGCAGAATGTTCTATTGGATGACACTGGTGCAGACCACGCAGGGGTTGGCAGCGTTTTAGATAGTTGTGTCAGGTTATACACACACAAGCTCAGAATCCTCCATAGCCTTTTTTTTTTTTTTTTTCATGGTGGGGATGGGGTTACTCTTTACAGCAGTGGTCTGGTGGCTGACACTTTCTGGTGGGTAGACAGCATACACTCTTTACTTACTCAATATAATTTATAGCCTATGATGTCCCACACATTACAAAGTGCTACGATGCATCTGAGAACAAGACAGAGCTTGCTGAAGGTCTTCTAAGCTTTGACCTTATGCCAAGTTCTGGGATATAAAGATGAGGGCTGACTGGACGTGGTGGCTCATGCCTATAATCCCAGCACTTTGTGGGAAGCCAAAGTGGGAGGACTGCTTGAGCCCAGGAGTTTGAAACCAGCCTGGGCTACATAATGAGGCCTCTATCTCTAGAAAAAAACTTAAAAATTAGCCCCAGCTACTCAGGGATAGTGGGTGGTGGGGGCTGGGGTCAAGGGCGAGAGGGTGAGATAGGAGGACCACTTGAGCCTGGGAGGTCAAGGCTGCAGTAAGCTATGATCATTGTGCCTCTGCGCTCCAGACTAGGTGACAAAACGAGACCCTGTCTCCAAAAAATAAAAATAAATTAAAAATAAAGATGAGAGCAACAGTATCCCTGTCTTTGATGAGCTCAAAGAGGAGACAGCCCCAAACAGCAGCAGTCCCGGAAGAGCCTGGGGGAAAAACAGGGACCAACTGATAAACCCAACCCATAGCGGTCAGAAGCAGGTGCTTTGAGGCAGAAACATGTGAGACTCTGGCACAGATATTCCAGCCAGAGCAACAAGTCACAAGGGTTCAGGGTAGGAGAGTGGGGCCAGTGTGGTTGCAGCATGGGGATTTGGGTTGAGCCAGGACTTAAAAGCCCACCTTCCAGGCTAAGAAATCGGTATGTATCCTGAAGGCCAGATTTGAAGTAGAGTAATAGATGGGGATTGGTATTTTAGCAAGCTTATCCTACCAATGGCTGAAAATCTGAAGTCAGATGGGAGTTTGAAATCAGGAGACCACTTAATTATGTGGCCGTTCCAGAGCTCAGAGATGAAGGAAATGGATTTTCAGCAGCAATGGGAATAAGAGGAGAGGAGGGGTGTAAGAAATATGTAGGAAGATGTTCAAGAGCATTGGCAAAATATGACTGGCTCTGGGATTGAAGAGAGGAGTCTTGACGGCAGGGGCTGGTACCATTAACAAAAAGGAAACATCATTAGCAGGTGACCAGGGAAAGGTGGGGGTGAAAGGCTGGGGTTCGAAGTGCAGCAGGAGGGACAAACATAACAGTCCATTTAGCAAGTAACGAGAACCATGCAAATACTTGAAATTGTTCAGTCCTTAGTTTACTTAGCCTCTCTGAATGTATTTGTTAATTTTAAGCATCCTCCTTAAAAAGTCCACTTCTGATTTCAGTATGTTCTTCCTCCATTATCTGTCAAATCAACACCTTCATCTCTGTCTCCACTGATACTTCTTTCTTGCAGGCCACCCGAATTCCAAGCTTGCAACAGCAACTATCTCCCAGTCTTCATCTTGACTCAGCTGTTTTCTAACCCATTCTGGAGAAAGAATGGTGGTCCTTCTACTTTTTTTTTTTTAGACAAAGTCTCACTCCGTCACCCAGGCAGGAGGGCAGTGGCATGATCTCAGCTCACTGCAATCTCGGCCTCGCAGGTTCAAGCGATTCTCCTGGCTCCCAAGTAGCTGGGATTACAGGTGCCAGCCACCACACCCAGCTAATTTTTTTTTTTTTTTTTTGTATTTTTAGTAGAGACAGGGTTTCACAATGTTGGCCAGGCTGGTCTTGAACTCCTGACCTCAAGTGATCCACCTGCCTTGGCCTCCCAAAGTACTGGGATTACAGGCGTGAGCCACCACACCCGACCCTACTTTTTTTTAAAACAAAAGAGATGGGGCCTCACTACATTGTCCAGACTGTTCATTAACTCCTGAACTCAAGCAATCCTTCTGCCTCAGCCTCCCAAATGCTGGGGTTATAGATGTGAGCCACCATGCCTGGCCAAGAGTGGTGGTCTTTTCAAAACAGAAATATGGTCCATGCACTTCCTTGGGAAAGTCATTCAGTGCCTCCTAATGCTGGCAGGATAAGGTCCCAAACTCTACCACTTGGCCTGTAAGGCCTGAGGGCATGCAGCTCCTGCCTGCCCCCTAGTCATCACACACAGCTCCCCTTGCTGAGGAGAGTTCCAGCTAGACCAAGTGGGAGGACCCAGGCTCCAAAACTTTTCCAGCACCAAATGCTGTGTCCCAAACCTGTAAAGCTCTTCACCTGGCTGAGTCCTATTTCCTCTCTCAGGAAGCTTTCTCCAGCCTTCCAAAGCCAGGTTAGGGTGCGTGCCAGGCCCCTTCATAGCTATGTGTTTTAATGATCTTTTCCCCCAGCAGAATTCTGAGTGCTTTACCTGTTCTATTAATCCATTCTCACACTGCTTTAAAAACTACCTGAGATGAGGTAATTTATTAAGAAAAGAGGTTTAATTTAATCACAGTTCCACAGGGTTAATAGGAAACATGACTGGGAGGCCTCAGGAAACTTAACAATGGCGGAAGGCGAAGGGGACGCAAGTACCTTCTTACCATGGAAGAGCAGGAGAGAGAGAATGAGGGTGGAAGTGCCAAACATTTTTAAACCATCAGATCTCACGAGAACTCACTACCATGAGAACAGCATGGGGGAAACGTGCCCCCATGATCCACCCGGCCTCTCCTCCAACACTAAGGATCACAGCTCCAGAAGAGAGTTGGGTGGGGACAGAGCCAAACCTTATTAACCCACAACAACCTTATGAGGTGGATACTATTATTATCCCCATTTTATAAACAAGGGAAAGAAAGCACAAAGGGGTTAAATAACTTAACCAAGGACACGAAGAAGTAGCAACTGGATCCAGTCTAGTGAGGTGGTCCCAGGCCCACATCGGTAACCACCCTGCAGAGTGTTTCTTACTTCTCATTGTAACCCTAGTGCAGAGCCTGACTGGTATAGTTGATGTTAAGTAATTTTTGTTTACCTCCATATTGTCTACTCATTCAATAAATATTAGGTTTCTACTTCCAAGGTAGTCTGTAAGAATTAGCTTGAAATGATCAAATGAAAACATTATTGGCCGGTTGCGGTGGCTTACGCCTGTAATCCCAACACTGGGAGGCGTAGGCGGGTGGATTACCTGCGGTCAGGAGTGGGAGACCAGCCCGGCCAACATGGTGAAACACTATCTCCACTAAAATACAAAACTTAACTGGGCATGGTGGTGCATGCCTGTAATCCCAGCTACTCAGGAGGCTGAGTCAGGAGAATCGCTTGAACCCAGCATGCAGAGGTTGTGGTGAGCCGAGATCGCGCCATTGCACTCCAGCCTGGGCAAAAAGAGCAAAACTCCGTCCCCAAAAAAGAAAAAGAAAAGAAAATATTATTTAATGAACTTATTAATTTACACTTTCTGAAGACTGTTTGTGCAGGAACACTGGTCTTAGTGCGAGAAATAGAGAATGAGAACAACACCTTTACCTTTGAGTTGACAGGCATGGGGGTCGTGACAAAAATAAAACAAAT
>NW_012113808.1:8069731-8071356 GCF_000951035.1 Colobus angolensis palliatus
GTCTCGATCTCCTGACCTCGTGATCCGCCCGTCTCGGCCTCCCAAAGTGCTGGGATTACAGGCTTGAGCCACCGCGCCCGGCCGATCATCACTTTGTCATTCCTGTTCCTGAAGCCTTGGTGGGTTATTTATGTCTGCCTTCTCCTAAAAATAATTCTATCCAGGATGCCCCAAGGACGTCATGCTGGAAGCTTCCTGTAGGTAACTAGGGGCGCGGCAGTGGTGCTAAGTGCTGAGGCTGCAGGTCTGAAGACAAAAGCCTTCAGAGCATGACCAGGAATGGTTCGTTTGACTGCAGCCACTGTAAGGAGCCAGTGCTGCCACCTGCTGGCCAAGAGCAGGTTCGCCCACACCCATCCTGTTAGGAGGCTGAATCACAGCCAGATGGAGGAGGGAAGGGATTTTATCACAACTCGCTTAGTTTAGAGATGAGGAAACTGATGACAAAGGGACTTGCCCAAGGTCACGTAAGTGGTTTTGGCATAGTCAGAACCGGAACCAAGTACAGGGTTTCTGCAAAACCTGATCCACGCTTCTCTGGATTCGGGCACATGGAACTTAACCTTCAAATTGCAATATAGTCTTTTCTCGCTTTTTCCTTTCTCTCTTCGCCCCTCCCCCTTTTCCTCTCCCCCCGTCCTTTCTCCTCCCCTCTTCTCTCTCCTCCCCTCTCTCCTCCCTTCCCCCCTCCCTCCCCATTCTTCCCTTCTCCTCCTCTTCCCATTTCTCCTCCCCTCTGCTCTCCTCTTTTTTTTTTGAAACCAGTTCTCATCACTGCACTTCCAGGGCAGGGGAAGCACTGGGGAATGAGGCAGCCTAGCTCTATGGAGGGAAAGGGAGCTGGTCAACATATGCTTTAGGTATTTTTGGTTTTGTTTTTAATAAACTTTATTTATAGAGCAGTTTTAGACTCATAGCAAAATTAAGTGAAAGGTAGAGTATTCCCATATAGCCCCGATCCTACATACTCACAACCTCACCTGCTAACAGCATTCCCCACTACAGCAGTACATGTGATACAATTGATGAACCCACATTGACACGGCGTTTTGACTCAAAGTCCATAGTTTACGTTGAGTCGCTCTGCTGTTATACATTCTATGGGTTTGAACAGATGTATAATGATGTGAATCTCCCTTCAGAGTAATGTACAGAATAGTTTCACTGCCCTAAGACTCCCCTAGATTCCTCCTGTTCATCTCTCCTCCTCCCACCCCACTGGCAACCACTGTCTCCATAGTTTTGCCTTTTTCAGAAGGTCACATAGTTGGAACCAGAGAGCATGTAGCCTTTTCAGACTGGCTCCTTTCACTCAGTAATGTGCATTTAAGGTTCTTCTCTGTTTTTTCATGGCTTGATAGCTAATTTCTTTTTAGTACTGAATAACATTCCAGATTTACCACAGTTTATCCATTCACTTACTGAGGTGGCTTCCAAGTTTGGGTAATTATAAAGTTGCTGTAAACATCCATGTGCAGGGTTTTATATGGATATAAGTTTTCAGTTCATTTGGGTACATACCAAAAAGCACAATTGCTGAATTGTATGGTAAGAATATGTCTGGTTATAGCCGGGCGCGGTGGCTCAAGCCTGTAATCCCAGCACTTTGGGAGGCCGAGACGGGC
>NW_012113808.1:8076102-8078859 GCF_000951035.1 Colobus angolensis palliatus
GAGTTCTCGTCACTCCACGCCCTTGCCAGCATTTGGTGTTTTAGATTTTGGCCATTCTCATAGGTGTGTGGTATGCTTTAGTTTTTCAGTAATTTGGGAGATGAACTATTAGTTTCAGAAATCCTCACCCTCGTTAGCACTATCTATCCATAGAATCAAAATCACAGGGAAGCCTGGAGGTGTTGAGTTACAGAAAACGTGAATACTTGCCTGCAGTTCACAAAGGGCACAGGGGTGAGACTCATGCTTTTGTCAGCGGTGGGGCAGCTGAGTATGAACCAGACTAAGGTGGTTGGGGCAGAACCCCAGAGTACTGTCCCCTGAGTCTATGTTCAAGCAATGCAGAGTGGCAACCAGAGGATGCTAAGCTCGAAGGAGATGGCTTGACTCTATCATGATCACTGCCTGCAGTTACCACCAGGAAGGCCTAACACAGGGTGCAGGATATTTAAAGAGAAGGAACAAGTATAACCCAATAAGGAAGGCATAGGCTAAAGATAAAGGCCACCATCCAGAGAGTGCTCAAAGGCCTACCTTCCTTTGCCCATCAGCATTTAGACACATGTTTTAGTTTACTTCTCTCTCACTGGCTAATAGCAGACCACAGTGTGCTTCTTTGTTTCCTGTCTGCACCGTCTGTTCTCTTTAAAGTAAAAAAAAAAAACAAACTGTCTGAGTACAGGATGGGGAGAACTTGTTAGAATACATGTGACAGTATTAAAGGCTAATGCTTATTGATCTCCTTCTGTATACTAGGCAGCGGTTTTTGTAAAATTTTTTAAAAAATTATTTTTGGGGACGGTCTCACTCTGTCTGTTGCCCAGGCTGGAGAGCACTGGCATGATCTCTGCTCACTGCAACCTCTGTCTCCCAGGTTCAAGCAATCCTCCCACCTCCACCTCCCGAGTAGCTGGGACTATAGGCGTGTGCCACCACACCCAGTTAACCTTTTGCATTTTTTTTTGGTAGAGACAAGAGTTTCATCGTGTTATCCAGGCCGGCCTTGAACTCCTGAGCTCAAGCAATCCACCTGCCTCAGCCTCCCAAAGTGCTGAAATTATAGTTGTGAGCCACTGCACCCAGCCCTAGGCAGTGTTTTTCATGTAATTCTCAAAAAAAAGAAACCCACAAAACTCCATGCAGTACGTACTACTATTATTTCCACTTATAGATGAGGAAACTAAGGCACAGAAAGTAAGTAGCCAACTTGGGATTATCTTCCAGATAATTGGAATACGTCCACAGTGACTCCAAAAATGGCTAAAGTGAAGTCACATAAGTGGTTTTAATACGACTCTTCTAGGTAGAACAAAAGAAGTAAGAGTCCTCTCCTATTCCAGATTGACCATTCTATAGCTCATATATAAGAGACATAGAAATAAATTTGAATATATTCAGAGACAAGTGACCAGGATACTGAGGGAACCGAAAACAAGGAGATGTTAGGAGAAGCGGAAGGAACCGGAGATATTTAGCTTGCAGAAGGCTCAAGAGAACCATGAGAGGTATGTTCAAGGGTTTGAAGGGGTCAGTGAGGAACAAATTTCAATGGATTCTGTATGATTCCAAAGAGTTGAACTAGGTCCATTTTGTGGAAGCTAAAGGGAACTTGAATCTTTAGATGGTCAGAGCAATTTTTAAGACAGAAAACACTGTTTCCTGATGGCTTGCAGAAGCACAGACAGAGAGCCAGAAAAAGTGGACTTGAATATGCTTGGACAAGGGCACACAATTTCTGGATTTAGGCTCCAGTTCAGCCACTTACTGGCCAGATGATCTCAGCCAAGCCAAAGCATCTGCCATTCTCACTGTTCAGGGTTTGCAGGGAGAAGATAAGAGCAGGTCCCAGAACTCTCTGTATCTATACAGAGTTGTACAAATGTAAAGATTTGTTATGATTAAGGCATTAGCTTATTATGACAATGTAATCGAAATGAATCTGAACTCAGAGCTGTTCAGCTGAGTCTTCAAGATGTCCAGGTTTTGTTTGTGTCTCTCCTTCCACCATGCAGGATTTGAACACAGCTCTATTATCTTACAGTAGAATGGGCTCAGTGAGGTTTACATGTGCATCTGTTTTTTCTATTGGACATGTGAGCTTGCTGAGGTCAAGAATTGTGCCCTTCATGTTTTCATATCTTAATCTCCAGTACTTAATCAGGGATTAGTACACAGTAATGAGTTGGAAAATGGTAGTGGGGTGAATAAGTGAGAGAATGAATAAAGTACAACACAAGGCAAGTAGAACGCAAGGGATTTCTATATTGCAGCATGGGGCGAGCATGCAACTTCCAGGATGACAGCTTTGAAGGGGACAATACTTAATCGAAGTTCAGTATTTGATGTGTTTATTTTAAAATCAGTCATCTAATGTTAGTTTGTTTTTATTTGTATGGCACATTGTAATTTTCAACACTTTTTAACCTTCACTATCTTACTCAATATTCACAAATGTGCACTAACATAGGGAGGTTATGTGGATCAGGCAGGATATATGTATCAGGCAGGAATAAACTGTGCTTATGGCAGAGCTCATGTTAGAACATAATGTTCCGATTTCTTAGTTTGGAGCTCTTCGCTCCATGCCAGGCCACCATGCCTCTGTGGCTAACCTCGTGGTTTCATCTGGTTCTGTCCAACCTCCTTTGTGGAACTCAGTTTTGTGATTAGGAGAAAAAATGCACAGCCTTGCTTTTGCATCTGGGAAATGATGAAGAATGAATTTGTTATTTCTTAAATATAAAAAAATGCAAACTC
>NW_012113808.1:8078909-8083873 GCF_000951035.1 Colobus angolensis palliatus
CCTTCATGTTTTCATATCTTAATCTCCAGTACTTAATCAGGGATTAGTACACAGTAATGAGTTGGAAAATGGTAGTGGGGTGAATAAGTGAGAGAATGAATAAAGTACAACACAAGGCAAGTAGAACGCAAGGGATTTCTATATTGCAGCATGGGGCGAGCATGCAACTTCCAGGATGACAGCTTTGAAGGGGACAATACTTAATCGAAGTTCAGTATTTGATGTGTTTATTTTAAAATCAGTCATCTAATGTTAGTTTGTTTTTATTTGTATGGCACATTGTAATTTTCAACACTTTTTAACCTTCACTGTCTTACTCAATATTCACAAATGTGCACTAACATAGGGAGGTTATGTGGATCAGGCAGGATATATGTATCAGGCAGGAATAAACTGTGCTTATGGCAGAGCTCATGTTAGAACATAATGTTCCGATTTCTTAGTTTGGAGCTCTTCGCTCCATGCCAGGCCACCATGCCTCTGTGGCTAACCTCGTGGTTTCATCTGGTTCTGTCCAACCTCCTTTGTGGAACTCAGTTTTGTGATTAGGAGAAAAAATGCACAGCCTTGCTTTTGCATCTGGGAAATGATGAAGAATGAATTTGTTATTTCTTAAATATAAAAAAATGCAAACTCTAAATATGTAAAATATACCCATGTAAAAATTATTAATATTTTAATATTTAAAACTTGATCTTTATTTTATATTAAACATTTATCTGATATTAAATTTTTATTTGATATTTGATGCATGTGGTTAGAGGGGCTAAGACATCACCCTGGCTTTGGAAGCTGCAGTCAGGCCCTACAAACATGTATCTTTTCTAATTCTGTCTTTATAGACCATGACAAATGTTTGCTATTTGTAATATTGTGCTACTTCCAAAAGACTTTACAATTGGACATTTAAAAATAAGTATTTTCAGTTAATATACTAACTAGAAACATGGCTTTTGTAACACATGATGTCATACCATCTTGAGATTAATAATTTCTAATATGATACAGTTTTGCATGGGCTGAAATAAACAGGTCAAGCTAAAACAACATGAATCGTAGAAGCAATTTTTTGTAACATTAGGAGGAAGTAAACCATGACACTCCTGACCCTTTTAGACCCTCCAGAAAGAGAAGAAATCAACATGTCTGGTTTTGTGTCTGGAACAGAAGAGATTATGTAGGAACCTGGAGCGGGCCAGCCATGGAGAAAGGTCAATAATAGATAATCACAAGGACATAGTGCTTACTAAAATCTTTTTTCTTTGACATGTTAGAAATGATTGTCCACGGTATTAGCTCTCATCAGGAATTTGTTTTTTTGAAGATCCTGAATGTTTACCCTGCCTGCTACAATTTTTTCCCATGATGGGAGACTCAAGATCGTCTGAAACCATTGTTCTTCTTTTAACTCAGAGGTTGAGTACCACCATTCCTGAGAGGAAAGAAACAGAACAAAGAAATCATTAGTGTTTCTTGACTTTCGTAATCAAGGTTAGTCCAATATCAAACAAGGCAAAATATCTTTGAGCTTTCAAAATCATGTGAACCCATAGAAAAAAATGAATCTTGCTGTCCAAACTAGGATACTGCCACAGCCCTCTTTAAATAAACACGTATACTCATACATTCATTCACTTATTCAACAAAACTGAGTATAAGGCTCTGTGCTAGTCACTAAGTGTGGTTTTTGCTGTCAAAGAGTTCACATTCTCAAGGAGAGGAAAGACATGCAGACAGATGTAACACAAAGTGGAAAGTGGCCACAAAGAAGGGCAGAGAAAGGCATGCTAAGGGGGATTTGGATGAGGGAGAGAGACCATGAGAACTTAAAGGTGAAGAGGAAGCTCACAAACCTGAAATATGGACATGTCACTCTTTCTGGTAAGAATCCAGAAAGGCCTATTGTGACTGCTATGGTCTGAATGTTGGCATCCCCTGAAATTCATATGTTGAAAATTAATCCCCAAGGTAATGAGATTAAGAGTTGGGCCTTGGGGAGGTAATTAAGTCATGAGGGCTCTGCCCTCATGGATAGAGTTTGCACCCTTATAAAAGGGCTGGAGGGAGCAAATTTTCCTTTTCCATCCTTCTGACATGTGAGGACACAGCAAAAGGCACCATCGGTGAGGAATGGAACCTCACCAGACAGTGAATCTCCAGAGCCTTGATCTTGGACTTCCAGCTTCCAAAACTGAGCAGTAAATTTCTATTGTTTATCAACGACCCAGTCTAAGATATTTTGTTACGGTAGCCTGGATAGACTAAGACCTGGATTGACTAAGGCCTGGGGAAACCTAACCAGGCAGTGGGCTTCTGGGCTTCTTTATGTGGGTGAGCATCTCCCACCCCAGTTTGCTAGCTGATGATACATACTTTGCTCATGTTCAGCCAGCATTTCTCCAGCATATTCCCCTGTGTTGCAGAGAGTCGCAAGGCTGTGTTCAGGAAGAGGCCACATTTCTGCCCATCTCCTATCAATATACAGACGTAAGCCATCAGGTGGTAGAGCCTTGGGCAAAAGACAGGGCCAGTGGTATTTTGAGCCACCAGATTCTCCAAGTTCTAAAGGAAAAAACCCACAACAGTATATTAGAATCAAACAGGGGTCCTTGACTATAAGTTATTTCCTTCACAGATGATTTGGGAACATTTCAAGGATTTAAGCCATCAAGTGAGAAAATACATTATAGAGACACACACAGTAGGTATTGGAGATAAGATAATAAATGTCTGGTGGAGTAGTCCCCATGGTCCACTGAGATCAGGAATTGACCTGAAATATCTCATCATTACTTCTCTACAATAACTTTTTTTAAAAAATTATTTTGATTGTTATAATTATTCAGGCAGTACAAGTTAATTGTTGAAAAATTAGGAAAAAAAATTGGCCATTTTTGCATGTAGGGAGCTTGTAAATAACCACTTGGTCCTAGAAACAAGTAAAAAGCTGAACAGGCCAGGCACAGTGGCTCACGCCTGCAATGCTAGCACTTTGGGAGGCTGAGGTGGGCAGATCACAAGGTCAAGAGATCGAGACCATCCTGGCCAACATGGTGAAACCCTGTCTCTATTAAAAATATAAAAATTAGGTGGGCGTAGTGGTGCATGACTGTAGTCCCAGCTACTCAGGAGGCTGAGGCAGGAGAATCGCTTGAACCAGGGAGGCAGAGGTTGCAGTGAGCCAAGATTGCGCCACTGAACTCCAGCCTGTGACAGAGCGAGACTCCATCTCAAAAATAAATAAATAAATAAAGCTGAACAGACTGGAAGATCAACAGCTATTCTTGGATCCATAAGAGAAGTGAGAACATGGGGCAAACTGCTGCCCCTAAGACTGGAGAGACAAACAGATGGAGACTCACCAGTGGAAACCACTGTGGGAACCAGTGCCAGGCCAGGAAAACCTGAACTGTAATTCATGAATTGCTAGAAACGCAGAGTGGACTGGTCTGGGAGTTAAAAACTCTAGGGAGAAGAGGATTCTGGAAAGACGGCAGAGTAGGAAGTACCAACTATCTGTAGCCCCACCTAGACTATCATTACACTGGCAGAATCTGTCAGAATGTAACTATTTCAGAACTCCGGAGTCTACTGAAGGCTTGTAAATGCCAGAGGAAGGCTTGGATGGTAAACTGAGATTAATTTCAGTTTCAGCTCTTAGAACAGCTCCCTGTTCCCCAGCCTCAAAACCTGTGGCAGACAGTTGTGCACATGCTCCTGAAGAACCTGCACACAACTTGTGGGAACAAGGGTGGGCACAAAGGACCCTGTCTGAGATATCAGGAATCTGTGCCCTGATCACCAATTGCTGCTTCTGATGGAAGAGGTAGGCAGTCATTGTTGCATCTCTCCCCATCATTGCAAGCCCCTCCCACTCCAGTTGCAGTGACTTCCAGGGGATTTAAAGGGCTATTGCCCTTTCCTCCCCCAACTTTTTCTCTCCACCCACCCTCCACCACCTTGACAGCCAGACCTTAAATAGTAGGACATTCAAAAGCAACTGCCTAGAAAAAGAAAATGAGAAAGTGACTGTCAATGCCTAGGGAAAGGCACAGGCTCAGAAAAGATCTGGGAAGGCCTTAAGTTTGCACCTCAGGCTGATCCTTGGCATAGAGACAGCCTACAACAATAAAAAACAAAAACAACAACAAAACCCAGAAAACTCTGGGGAAGAGGGAGAATTTGATATCCAGAGCTATCATATTATTAGATTCAAAGGTCTAGTTTTCAACAGCAATAACAAAAAGGCATACCAAGAAACAGGAAAGCATGGCTCATCCCAAGAGGGAAAAAAATATCAAGAGAAACTGTCCCTGAAAAAGACCTAATGGCAGATATCCCACACAAACATTTTTAAAGAACTCTAAAGATAATCAAAGAACTAAAGGAAAATGTGGATAAAGTCAAGTAATTGATGTATGAAAATAATGGAAATCAGCCGGGGTAACCATAAGGAAAATAGCTATAGAATATATACAAAAAAAATGGGGAAAGAACTTAAATGTTTCACTATGAAAAATTAAATGCAAAATAAGACTAGTTCAGGAAATGAGGAATGAAAAAGCTGTAAGGCATATTGAAAACAAATAGCAAAATGATACACATAAGTCCCTCTTTATCAGTAATTACTTTGAATGTAATTGAATTAAACTCTCAACAACAACAACAAAAAACAAGTTGGCAGAATGGATTTTTTAAAAACATGACCTAATTATATACTAAAAGAGACTCACTTTAGATCCCAAGACTTGTACAAATAGATGGAGAGTGAAAAGATAGAAAAAGATACTTTATACAAATAGTAACCCAAAGAGGATAAGGGTGGCTATACTACTGTCAGACAAAATAAACTTTAAATCAGAAAGAAATTTACAAGAGACAAATAATATTATATATTAATAAAAATTTAAATACAGCAAAATATATATAACAATTACAAAAATGTATGTTTTATAATTAATTTT
>NW_012113808.1:8084683-8088672 GCF_000951035.1 Colobus angolensis palliatus
GGATCTCTCAGTAAATATTGGAGGAAAAAAAAATCCCTCATTCTTTCAGCAGAGGAAGAGGAAAAGGAACCATTTTGAAACACGCCAGAGTACTCTGTTCTTCTTAACAAAGTTTGCCCTCAGGAGAAACTCTGTAACCAGAGCCTAACCTCCAGGGGTTTTATTAGAGCCTAACTGATCTTGGGGAAGAGGAATACCCAACTAAACCCAGCTCTAGCCATTATGTCCCACTTAAGGAAGAAGGGACTGAAAAGCATTTGTGAAGTTCTTAGTCCAGAGGAATAGGCTCACTAAAACACTGAGACCTCATCATAGGACTATAGAATGCTTTCCCTCTCCTCACACCTTACCATCACATTACTAAAGACCTATTTAGACAAAGTCTTTTTACCTGGTACAGCATATCTGGCTATCAAGAAAAATTACACGGCATACTAAAAGGCAAAAACACAGTTTGAAAACACAAGTCAGAACCAGACATGACAGGGATGTTGAAATTATCAGACTGGGAATTTAAAATAACTATGATTAATATGCTAAAAGCTCTAATGAATAAAGTAGAGAGCATGTAAGAGCTATATAAGCAGAGAGATGGAAATCCTAAGAAAGAACAAAAAATAAATGCTAGAGTTCAAAAACACTGTAAGAGAAATGAAGAATGCCTTTGATGGACTTATTAGTAGACATGACCCCAGCTGAGGAAAGAATCTGAGTTCAAGGGGATATCAATAGAAACCCACAAAACTGAAAAACTAAGAGAACAAAGACTAGGAAAGAAAAACCATAACAGAATATCCAAGGATTGTGGGATAAGTACAAATGGTATACTAGATGCATAATAGAAATATCAGAAGGAGAAGAAAGAAAGAAACATCAGAAATATTTGAAACAAGAAAGACTGAAATGTTTTCCAAATTAAGGTCAAACACCAAACCAGAGATCCAGGAAGCTCGCAGAACACCATGTAGGACATATGCCCCAAAACCCCAACATATAAGCATATAATTTGTAAACTACAGAAAATCAAAGATAAAAAATTTTAGGTTGGGCAGGGTGGCTCACACCTGTAATCCCAGCACTTTGGGAGGTGGAGGTGGGCAGGTCACTTGAGGTCAGGAGTTCAAGACCAGACTGGTCAACATGGCGAAACCCTGTCTCTACTAAAAATACAAAAATTAGTCAGGCCTGTTGGCGGGCGCCTGTAATCCCAGCTACTCAGGAGACTGCGGCAGGAGAATAGAATTGCCTGAACCCAGGAGGTGGAGGTTGCAGTGAGTCAAGATCACGCCACTGCACTCCAGCCTGGGTGACAGAGTGAGACTCCATTTCAGAAAAAAAGAGAAAAACAATTTTTAAAGAAGCTCAGGGGACTTCTATAGATGAACAACAACGAAAGAAGAATTACCTTTCACTTTTCCTCAGAAACCATGCAAGCAAGAAGACAGTGCCATGACCTGTTGATAGGAAAAAAATCCCTAGAATTCTTTACCCAGTGAAATTATCCTTTAAAATTGAGGACAAAATAAAGACTTCTCAAACTGAAATTGAAGGAAGTTGTTGCTAATAGCCCTGACTTGCAAGAAATGTTAAAGAAATTCTTTAGAGAGAAGGAAAATATATAGTTCAGAAACTTAGATCTACATAAAGAAAGAAAGCATTGAAGAAGGAGTAAGAGGAGGTAAAATAAAAATTTTCCTTTTCTTATTCTAACAGATGACAGTTTGTTCAAAATAACAACAGCAACAATGTGTTCAATTATTTAATTATGTCTGCTTATGTAAATACATCTCCTAAGCAGAGATCCTGGACCAGACCACCCAGGCTTTGGACCCGCCAAACTGTAAGTTAAGAAGTGGGTGTTGTTTTGGGCCTGGCATGGTGGCTCACTGTAATCCCAGCACTTTGGAAGGCTGAGGTGGGTGGATCACTTGAGGTCAAGAGTTCAAGACCAGCCTGGCTAACATGGTGAAACCCAATCTCTACTAAAAATACAAAAATTAGCCAGGCATGGTGGCACATGCCTGTAATCCCAGCTACTTGGGAGGCTGAGATACGAGAAACCCGGGAGGCAGAGGTTGCAGTGAGTCGAGATTGCACCACTGTACTCCAGTCTGGGTAACAGAGCAAGGCTCTGTCAAGAAGTGGGTGTTGTTTTAAGCTGTTAATTTGTGGTAATGAGTGACAGAGCAATAGAAAACTAATACACCTGTGTTTCTTGTTTACAAGAACAAGGCAAACGTGTCAACCCAACACCAGAGATTTAGCCCTTTATTCTCTTAGGGGGCTTCCCATGCCAGGTTGTAAACTCTTAGAGGTGTTTAATTTGCTCAGTCTTACACCCCAGCACTCTTGTATTAATATGCTTAATATGCTTAATTTAATATTTGAATTGTTAAAATTGTGTGGAATGATTTGTCTACCAGGATGCTTTATCACAGCAATAGCAATAAAAGCATACAGAAAAGTTCCATCCAAGAATAATTAGGTCATGCAATTGTATATCTGTAAGATAAAATACCATGCTTCCTTTTAAATCATGATGTGAAAAATAATTTAATGACAGGAAATTATTCGTAATAGATTTAATAGCAAATTACAAAATAGAGAAATGTGCATGCACACACAGAAAAATACTTGACCAGTGGGATCTCAATATACCAAAAGTACTTATCTCTAAGTAGTAAGGTTATGTGCAATTTATATTTTCTTTCTTTGGGGAAGTGCCTTCAAAAACTTCTATTTTTATAAACATATATGAATTCTATAATGAGAAAATAGTTAGCACAGGAAGTAGCTAGAGATCCATTTAAGGCGTATTTTATACTAGAAGCTGGAGAATAGGCCTTACCTTGAGTAGCTTCTCCCCACTGGCTTGGGCATTCTCTGACTGTTCTTTCATTTGTTTTTGAAGGTGAAGAATTTGCCCCTCCATGTACCTAGATATTCCGTCATAATAAATAAGTGTCATGGTTCTTCTTGGCAAAAGATTTTTAGCTCTCTTGGAAAATTTGTAAAAGTTGTCCCATTCCTGAAGTCTGGCATACCTGCATTACCACAAAAGAATAAGAAAAATCAGTATCACCAATGGAATAGGCTGGCTTTCTGAAATGACTCTCTGGGTGTGCAGCTTCCTTTACCTGGGTCTCTGGAAGTGTGTAGTCTCCTGCCTACCCCTGCTTCACTCTCCCTAAAAAAGCAGGAAATTATCTGATACAGAGCAAGGAAATCATAGATTTTTTTGATGACTTGAGATGAATAGAATCCTTGGAAACACCCAGGTAATATTAGCCACCATTGAACTGTTTGGCTTTGGTTTTGTTTTGTTTTGAGACAAAGTCTTGCTCTTGTCCCCCAGTCTGGAGTGCAATGGCAGGATCTCGGCTCACTGCAACCTCTACCTCCTGGGTTCAATCGATTCTCCTGCCTCAGCCTCCCAAGTAGCTAGGATTACAGGTGCGTACCACCACGCCCAGCTAATTTTTCATATTTTAAGTAGACGGGGTTTCACCATGTTGGCTAGACTGGTCTCGAACACCTGACCTCAGGTTATCCACCCACCTTAGCCTCCCAAAGTGCTGGGATTATAGGCAGAGCCACCATGCCCAGCCACTTTGGCTTTTTAAAATAAAAAGTGAGGGAGATCAGACACTTGGAGCTGTAGATTCTGGGGCTTGAAGAAATTGTTGCAATACCAAAGAGAAATTATTTAGGCCAGTACTGCTCAAAATGTGGTCCACAGACTGGCATCATCAGTATCACCTGGATTTTCATTAATGCAGGTTCTCTGGTTCAGTCTGGGTCTACTGAATCAGACAGGCTCTGGGGGTGTGGCATCTCTGGGTTAACAAGCTCTCCAGGTGATTTTTATGCCCACTAAAGTCTGAGCAGCACTGGCCTAGGACACAGCTGTTTAAAAAACTCTCCTGCTGAAAATCAAAACCACAATGAGATAGCATCTCACACCACTTAGATTGGCAATCATTAAAAAA
>NW_012113808.1:8090232-8098156 GCF_000951035.1 Colobus angolensis palliatus
AGACCATATGGCTGCATATAATTTAATTAAGATAGGAAATAAAATAACAGGGGGTGATTTTCAGTTTTGGGGATAGTCATGGAAATAATTTAATGAATGTTTTGTTCTGACCCATTTTAGAACCTTAGCGTTCATCTCCTTTCTTAAGGGTATGACCATAATAGCTACATGCTTAACTGAGTTAAAAACGTAATAGGTTAAAGTGATTAAGCCTTATGCTTAATGAATTAATGGGGTGCGGGGAGAATGCTTCTTCCTCACTCCTGAAATTTCCCTCCATGTGAGGGGCCTCTATTTGGTACAAAGCACCAGAACTCTTTCCCTGCTTCACTTGCCCCTTCAATGATAAGGAGAGATCTTGCTGGTGATTTGGGAGAGGAATTGGGCAAGTATAACTCCATCCGTGTCTCTATCTTGAGAGCCAGTGAAGCCAACAGGGAGTGTGATCTCTTTGCTACAAGAGGCCTGCCTCCATGTGAGTAGACCTACAGTTTTCCAGAACTGCCTGCTGCTGAGTTGGTTAAGTCTAATTCCAGGGCTCAATATTATGAAGCCCACTTTCTTTTTTTTTCTTTTTCTTTTTTTTTTTTTTTTGAGACGGAGTCTCGCACTGTCACCCAGGCTGGAGTGCAGTGGCGCGATCTCGGCTCACTGCCAGCTCCGCCTCCCAGGTTCACGCCATTCTCCTGCCTCAGCCTCCCCAGCAGCTGGGACTACAGGCGCCCGCCACCTTGCCCGGCTAGCTTTTTGGATTTTTTAGTAGAGACGGGGTTTCACCGTGTTAGCCAGGATGGTCTCGATCTCCTGACCTCATGATCCGCCCGTCTTGGCCTCCCAAAGTGCTGGGATTACAGGCTTGAGCCACCGCGCCCGGCTGAAGCCCACTTTCATGAAGATATAAGCCATGTCTTCCAACATTGGCTTTATCAATCCATGTGATTAGATATGGGCAGGTGCCGGGGTGGGCAAGTGATACTATTCATTAGTCTTCCTCAAACCCCAGCACCCCTCTGAAGAAAGCAATCTTTTCTTATTTACCCCTGTATCACCACAACATGATATGTTTGCGATAAATGTTTATTGCTTGGAAAGTAATTGAGACAACTTTCCTGTCCTTGGCCAAGGGGGATGAACTAATTGATCCCTAACATGTCTCTCAGTGTAAATATCCTCTGACACCTTTAAGCTGTCTCAGGTATAAATTATGAATACTTTCTAAAAGATTTTCGAAGAACTCTTCGTTGGGATTCAACATTTTCACTTTGGGAATTTAGTGATACGCCACACATTGTTACCAGATAGCTACAGAGGAATAAAGTCCCAGGAGGAGCCCACTCTGGAACTTGAGGATTCTGTTGTCTTCATATTGGTATACGAATTCCAAACATTCTTCAAATGTTCTATAAACAAAACCTAAGAGAGAGGAATGGGTGAGAGTTGTAGGTAGGTGTGGGTGATCACCTTTCTAGCCTAGTCGCTCTTAGTTGAATTGCCCACTGCAGGGAGAGTAGCCTCTGATTATTGTATGAATCCAAAGCGTCCTGTGGATTGCAACAATCTCATGACTGGATTGCCCTGCGTTTGCTGAGTCCGAGCTACTGGGGAGTGTTACGGATATATACTATGGTTCCACAGTACAGACCAGGCAGGTGTGGGGTTTAAACTAATCCTTCCTGGCCTTAATGCAGTCTCGGACTTCTCTGTCTCCCCACACATGCTTCCTTTGTTGGTGGCAATGTCTGCATCCCCTTTCAAGATCACGTGTGGGGAAAACAATTCCCAGATTGGTTCCTGTGGTTTAGTGTGTACACTTCAAGTGACCTACTTGGTGTCACTTGAAGGTTATCAGGAAATAACTTATTTTCCAAATCACCAATAGCTACCAGCCTGAAACTCTCACCTCAAGCAATCTAGTCCTTCATTCTAAAGCATGAAGTCTCTAAGTACATCCTGCTAAAAGTTAAAAACCCCTAGTAAAAGGCACATAGTAAGACAGTCAGCCACTATCACTTAGGTGCAAATTGATCTGACAGTTTAACTAGCAGCTTATATCCATCAGGCTCCTTCAGACTTAATTCTCCTTGTTGCCGTGCCTTTACAGTTTCGGCACCTGCTAGACAGTGCTTCAGCTCACACCACCAGCCTCTCTCCATCCCTGCCCTGTAAGTCCACCCAGCCAGAAACCTAATGGTCCCAAAGCCCCAACCTGAGAGCTGCCACACCACACCAGCACAGGTGCCACACCCCCAAGTTCTTTTACATTCCAAACCCACACTTACCAGAATAAAGCAGGATGTCCAAGCAGACAAAATAGAAAAATGCCTTGCTTAGGATGTGTTCCTGTGTTTCAGAAAGCTCCCACAGCTGCCCCAGCACCTGGATCAATTGTGGGTATCTATAGAAAAGAAAAGGTAGTGGCCATTAAAAAGCAGTGGATATTGTAATCCCAGCACTTTGGGAGGCTGAAGCAGGTGGATCATGAGGTCAGGAGTTCGAGACCAGCCTGGCCAACATGGTGAAACCCTGTCTGTACTAAAAATACAAAAATTAGCTGGGCATGGTGGCAGGCGCCTGTAATCCCAGCTACTCGGGAGGCTGAGGCAGGAGAATTGCTTGAAACCGGAAGGCGGAGGTTGCAGTGAGCTGATATCACACCACTGCACTCCAGCCTGGGCAAAAGAGCGAAACTCCGTCTCGGGAAAAAAAAAAAAAAAAAGCGGTGGATATAATGGACTTTGGGGACTGGAGAGGAGGGGAGGAGGGAAGTGAGAAGTGAGGGATAAAAGACTACATATTGGGTATGCATACACTGCTCAGGTGACAGGTGCACTAAAATCTCAGAATTCACCTCCATAAAATTCATCTATGTAACCGAAAACCATCTGTACCCCCAAAGCCATTGAATGAAAAAAGCAGTGGATAGGATGAGGTTCAGTAAAGTCCCTTCCTGGTCTGTTCTTGGTCCTTCTCAGTAATTTGGAAGCAAATATACCTCTTAAACAGACTTCAAACACACCCCTACGCAGGACTAAAACCTCAATCTCAAATTGGCTCTCTTTTCAAACTGTTCTTTCCTGGGTCCTCTATATCAGGGTGACCAGAGTCAGAGCAAATTGACCTTGGCCTCTAGTCCTGGTTGCTATTCTCTGGTCATTTGCCTCCCTGGAAGACGTTTCCCTTTGTCCCCACCTGATAGTAATGGAGGCCTGATTCCCACAGCTGGGATGACTGTCTGACTACCCTCTGATCACTGGCCAGAGCAACCAAATTAGAGATGATGCATGGCAAAGAATTCTGTTTAGAAAAAAAAAAAAAAAAGACAAGGTCTGGCGCAGTGGCTCATGCCTGTAATCCCAGCACTTTGGGAGGCTGAGATGGGTGGGTCACTTGAGGTCAGGAGTTCAAGACCAGCCTGGCCAACAGGGTGAAACCCCCTCTCTACTAAAAAATACAAAAATTAGCTAGGTGTGGTGGCACGTGCCTGTAATCCCAGCTATGCTGGAGGTTGAGGCAGGAGAATTGCTTGAACCCGGGAGGCAGATGTTGCAGTGAGCCGAGATCGCACTACTGCACTCCAGCCTGGGAGACAGAGCAAGACTCTGTCTGAAAAAAGAAAAAAGGATGACAATTATCAGTTACATTTTCTTACTGCAAACTCTACTCCCTTCCCCACCCTACAACCAGGCTAACGTTGAACCCAGAATGCTCAATAATATGGCCTCCTCCCCCTAATTTTGGAAAATGCTTACGGTAAAATACCTGCTGTTCAGAAGGAGACATCTGCTAAGTCTGCAGAGGGACAGATAGTGTTGGTTGGTATTCTGGAGCAGTGCCCACATCTGAAGGGCTCGGGAGCCTGGGAAGAAAACAATTCCAGTATACTGTGGGGCATTCCTTGTATCGTCATGTCCCATCTTGCCCAGCCAGCCCTTACCTAACTCAATGGCCAAGTCCAGGTGTCCCATTATGAACTTGTTGAAGACCAGTGTCTCAGCCACGTATGCCATGATTTCAATGCCCTCGCCTTTCAGGGGGAGGTTGAAGATCTGCTCCATGGCCATGACTTCATATTTGAACCACACACCTTGGTAGCCAGCCAGGTGGTGGTATAGCGAATAGTCTAGGTAAGCCTTAATGATCTGAAATGGCAGAGTGGAGGAAGACTGAGGCAGAACGCAAAGCAGAAAGCTCAGGAACATCACTCAATGTCTGCCAGTAAACCTTTGTTTATTAAGCTTGGGAATAGACCTGGACATTTGGCTAAAGCCATGGGCTTAGATACAGAAATCATATTGGGTTTCTGCTACCTGTTTATTGAGTCATTCAGGATAAGCTTGATGGCCCCTTGCCCATGTAGTCCTTAAATGAAATAGAAACATTTTAATTTCTGTGAAAAATAAAAGCAATAGCTTACGTATTAGATGTATAATTGCAGAGCAAAAAGCCTGCAAGGATACACTCCAAAGTGTGAACAGTTGTTACCTATTTGTTGGGAGTGGGAGGAGAGATTTTACTTTATTATGCACCTCTGTGATGTTATAAAAAGCATGTATAACTTTTGTAATTTAACAACAAAGAAAGAAAGGTTGGTTTGGTTTGTTTGGATTTTTTTTTTTTTTTTAAATAAGGACTAGTTTTAAACCTAATTTGGAGGTCAGGTGCAGTGGCTCACATCTATAATCCCAGCACTTCAGGAGGCTGAGGCAGGAGGATTGCTTGAGCTCAGGAGTTCCAGATGAGCCTGGGCACAATATCAAGACCCTGTTTCAACAACAAGAAAAACTAGCCAGGCATGGTGGCACATGCCTGTAGTCCTACCTACTCAGGAGGCTGAGACAGGAGGTCACTTGAGCACAGGAGTTTGAGCCCAGCCTGGGCAATATAGTGAGACTCGATCTCTACAAAAGATTAAAAAAAAAAAAAAAAAAAAGCCAGCATGATGACACAAGCCTGTAATCCTAGCTTCTCAGGAAGCTGAGGTGTTTGGGAGGATCACTTGAGCAGGGGAGGTTGAGGCTGCAGTGAGCCATGATCACGCCACTGCACTCCAGCCTGGGTGACTGAGTGAGACCTTTCTCAAAAACAAACAAACAAATAAATCTAATCTGGAGATTTAAGAAAAACTGGTTACTCTAAACAACTCTTTAAAAAGATAAAGTTGCTTCAGAGTATACATGCTTAGAGAATAGTGAGGAGAAAAGAGTTCCTTCTAAAGGAGCAGTTTTATTATATATACAAAAACAAAAGAATACACATAAACTACTTTGAAAAATACAAACAGGAAAAATATAGTATCTCTAGTGGTGGGAGTATTGGGGTAGGGGAAGTATTTTAGAGTAGAGGCTTTTTTCTTGGAATTTTTATACATGCTTGTTATAACAAACATCACAGAAGTGCATAAAGTAAAATCTCTCCTCTCACCCCCAACAAATAGGTAACAACCGTTTACACTTTGGAGTGTATCCTTGCAGGCTTTTTGCTCTGCAATTATACATCTAATATGTAAGCGATTGCTTTTATTTTTCACAGAAATTAAAATGTTTCTATTTCATTTCAGGACTACATGGGCAAGGGGCCACCAAGCTTATCCTGAATGACTCAATAAACAGGTAGCAGAAACCCAATATGATGGGACAAAATAAGCAGCCTACAAATTCTGTGTTATAGGCAGGTCCCTGGATACTTCAACCATAGTCAGTCTTAGAGAATTCCTTTCTTCCTGGTTTGGAACATGCTCCAGAAAATGCTACCAGAAGGTAAGGATAGCCAGAAATGGTGGTGGGGGAGAGAGAATTGTGGGTACGAGAAATCCAAGGCTGTAATAAAGCCTGGGACCACTTGGATTTGGACCAAGAGAATGGAAGTCCAACTGCTTCACTTTACAGAGCAAATATAAAGCTCCTTGTTTATGCAGCTTGCCAGTGGTCACACTGCAGATAGGCGGAGTCCTGGAAATCACCCTCTGGCTCTCAGTCTGGGTCTTTCCATTCTCCTATGCTGAGTCGCTCACCTGCTTTTGAGCACTGAGGGGAGTGCTTCTCTGCTTTCAACCCCAGTCACTTTGACGACAAATGTCTTGGTTCACATTCCAACCTGACTTTTTATTTTCCCCACCCCAACTCTACCAGAGTTCTTAGGATATAGCTCCAAGTGTGAAGAAGTATTTCAGTCAATATAAATTGCTTGAGCAACTACAACTGTTCTAGAAACAGGATATGAACAAGACAGCTGAAGAAGTCCTTGCTTCCATGGGATTTACACACTGGTAAGGGAGAGAGACAAAGAACCAATGCAGGAGTAAACAAGAAATTGTCAAATGGTAATAATACCTATTAAAACAGAGTGACAAGTTAGAAAGTGAATGGGTGGCCATGACCCGTTCCCTCCAGGCAGAGGGAACATCCCAGTGACAGATGGGATTAAATTTCTGTGTTTGAGGAACCAAATGAGGACCAATATGGCTGGGCTTGTGGCTCCTTCATGGCCTATGGAGCTAGAATAGGATGGGAAATACGCAGGGGTCAATCTTGATGGGCTTTATAAATACTTCTGTATTCTAGAAGAGCCAGCCTAAGTTCACCAAAAGGAACTAATATACAGGACAGACTCCAGGTTAGGAATCTAAGCTCCTCCATTTTCGGTGCTACTTGAACCCTTCCCTTAATTCTTGACAATTAATGACTCCAGGAGGAAGAAACCCCGACTTAATGTACTTTCATAAAGGAGCAAAGTCATTCTCATTAGATGAGTTTGATTTAGCTTAATAATTTCTTGATCATGTCTCCTGATATCTTCTTCATCCAGTCAAAGGCTTCCTTGGTTATGACCTAGACTAGTGGTTCTCCCAATTCATCCTGGGAGCCCTAGGGATCCCTGACACCTTTTCAGAGAACACATGAGGTCAAAGCTAGTTCCATAATATCCAGGCATTAAAATTTTTATTTTTATTTTTATTTTTAAAGTCTCACTCTTGTCATCCAGGCTGGAGTGCAATGGCACGATCTTGGCTCACTGCAACTTCTGCCTCCTGGGTTCAAGCAATTCTCCTGCCTGGGCCTCCCGAGTAGCTGGGATTACAGGCACCCACCACCACACTCGGCTAATTTTTGTATTTTTAGTAGAAATGGGTTTCCCCATGTTGGCCAGGCTAGTCTCGAACTCCTGACCTCAGGTGATCCGCCCACCTCAGCCTCCCAAAGTGCTGGGATTACAGGCGTGAGCCACCACGCCTGGCTAATATCCAGACAGTATTTGTGACAGGAAAAATAGTGAAAGACCTTGTAATAGGCAAAAACACAAACTTAATGGGGGTCCTACCTAGCTTACTAATCAAAGTTATCTCTATTTTTCTTTGGACTATCTTACAACTATGTTGCAGAAAACTGATAATAATGTAAGTGATATAATTTGTTTTTCATAGAAATGTAAATATTCAGTGGAATACAAGCAATTATTACACTGTTAGTTTTGTATCCATTGGTAAATTGAATTCTCCTTGAAACCACTTGGTTCCAATCTTACTAATTTTGATTGAGTCAACTCAGTGAGTTAAATAAAATCTTTGATGTGTACTTTCCATATTTGTTATGACTTATAATTCTATATTTTTAAAAAAGAATTACCCTTTAACATTTCTCTCTTTCACCCTCATTCTCTCATGAATATATACTGGAGTCTTCCAGAGGCAACATATGTGATATTGCAACAGTGAAAGCAGAAGCAGATGTGAGAATCTAGTTGTCTTCTATGAAGCCAGACATTAAAATATTGGCAAAAATTTAATACAATGCCACATTTTCCATTTTTTGTTTGGGGAACACAGTTTTAAAAAATGAAAATGGAGGCCCGGCGCGGTGGCTCAAGCCTGTAATCCCAGCTATGCTGGAGATTGAGGCAGGAGAATTGCTTAAACCCGGAAGGCAGA
>NW_012113808.1:8098544-8100652 GCF_000951035.1 Colobus angolensis palliatus
GTAGTCCCAGCTACTCAGGAGGCTGAGGCAAGACACTTTCTTGAAACCGGGAAGTGGAGTTGCAGTGAGCCGAGATCGTGCCACTGCACTCCAGCCTGGGTGACGGAGCGAGATACCATCTCAAAAAAACCAGCAAATAATAATAATAATAATAATATTTTAGAATTTTCTTAGCTATTGTTTCTCATATGATATTAATACATTCAACCCATATAAATAAAAGCTATTTGGGATCTTCAGTAATTTTTAAGAGTGTGAAGTGATCTTGGAGCCAAAGTGTTTTGAGAACTGCTGGCCTTGTCAAAACAAGCCAATCAGAAAGCCTTCTATTATTAAATCCTCAGAATTTTGAATCCTAATTGGCTTTCACTAGGCTTTTCTTCCCAAATGAAATTCAGAAACTTAAAGGAGTAGCTACAAAAATCCCCTACCTGGAAATGATTTTGAGTTTCCAGTGCAGTATTCATTTGCATCATAACTGCCAGCTGGGCATAATACTTCCAGTGAAAAAAATAACTGTAGCTATAGATGCGCCACAGCAAGGAGAAGCAGACAGTTTGCCGGTAAAGTTGTGCCAGCCTCTTCTTCCTATTGGATAAAATCAACACAAATGGAACATAAGAGGTATCATTATTACTATGCTTTAGGGGAGCACAGGTACACAGTGTCCTCACTATGGACCTGGGAATCAAAACTGACTTGAATTTGAGGCCTGTCTCCATGACTGACAAACAAGCACATTAATTTTTATGGAGCACATTTTCTCCATTGTGAAATGGGAATCATAATACCTACTTTATAATGATTAAGATAATTTATGTAAAGCGTCTGTCCTGTGTCAGGTAATTGCTGAATGAAGCTATTTAAAAAGCCCATCGGTATTATTCATCACATTTGATTCTGATGACAATCCTGTAACAAAAGAGTGGAATAACTGACTCCATTTTACATATGAGGAAGGTGAGACTCAGGTTAAGTAATAAGGCAAAGACACACAGCTGGAATGTGGTGGTGCCAGGATTCAAACTCCATCTACCTCCAGTCACAAAGCCCGGTGTATTATTTTCCCCATTGCACACTGCTTTCAGGAACTAGTTCTCAGCTCAACAGAGGTGGGTGTCAGGCCTCTGAGCCCAAGCCAAGCCATGGCATCCCCTGTGACTTGCATGTATATGCCCAGATGGCCTGAAGTAACTGAAGAATCACAAAAGAAGTGCAAATGCCCTGCCCTGCCTTAACTGATGACAGTCCACCACAAAAGAAGTAAAAATGGCCAGTCCTTGCCTTAAGTGATGACATTACCTTGTGAAAGTCCTTTTCCGGGCTCATCCTGGCTCAAAAAGCTCCCCCACTGAGCATCTTGTGACTCCCACTCCTGCCCACCAGAGAACAACCACCCTTTGACTGTAATTTTCCTTTACCTACCCGAATCCTAAAAGCGGCCCCACCCTTATCTCCCTTCCCTGACTCTTTTAGGACTCAGCCCGCCTGCACCCAGGTGATTAAAAAGCTTTATTGCTCACACAAAGCCTGTTTGGTGGTCTCTTCACGTGGACGCACATGACAGTGGGAAAGGAAAATAAAAACTCAGGATCCCAATTCACTATGCCAAAAGGAAAAAATTAAGCTGAAAGCTGAGTCATGCAAGAAGTCGCCTTTCCTTTTGTTCCTTAGCAGACAGCTCCAAATACAAAGTTAAGTACCTGCACAGGCAGCTACTCTATGTCCGCCTTATCCTACTTTAGGTGCCTATTTACTGAGTGTGAGACAATACATAATTGACTATTCCCCTAGCTGCTCCTTTTCTCTTGCAACATGTGGATTATCATGCCCTCCCTCATTTTCCTCCAGCCCACTTTTTCCCTTTAAATACTGCAGTCTCAAACAAGGACTGTTTCTGTGGTTTTGTGTTTTTTTTTCTTCTGGCATGTCCTTAACCTCGGCAAAATAAACTTACAAATGGATTGAGACCTGTCTTGGGTACTTTTTTTTTCCCCCCCCACTGGCCAGAGCCTCCAGTACAATGCTGAATAGAAATAGTAATAATGGGCATTCTTTTTTTAATTTCTTTTTTATTATACTTCAAGTTCTAGGGTACATGTGCACAA
>NW_012113808.1:8101622-8101972 GCF_000951035.1 Colobus angolensis palliatus
GGTACTTTTTAGTTTACAAAAAAAAAAGAGGATTTCTGTTTTGTTTTGTTCTGTTTTGAGATAGAGTCTCGCTCTGTTGTAAAGGTTGGAGTGCAGTGGCGTGATCTCAGCTTACTGCAACCTCTGCTTCCCAGGTTCAAGCGATTTTCTTGCCTCAGCCTCCCTAGTAAGTGGTTGGGATTACAGGCACATGCCACCAGGCCTGGCTAACTCTTCTGTGTTTTTAGTAGAGATGGGGTTTCGCCATGTTGGCCAGGCTGGTCCTGAACCCCTGACCTCAGGTGATCTGCCTGCCTCAGCCTCCCAAAGTGCTGGGATAGCAAGCATGAGCCACTGCACCCAGCCAAAAA
>NW_012113808.1:8105900-8106505 GCF_000951035.1 Colobus angolensis palliatus
GTTACCAAAATAAACTTGCAGTTTTGCTCCTACACTTGCCTACCTGCTGGTTCTTTTGTGCTCGCTCGGCTGGTCTTAGAAAAACAAATCAGTTACCAATTGCATTTGTGAAAGGAAAATATCTTGGCCCCCAAAATCACTAAGGAAAACTCAAGCTGGAAACTGCTTAGGGCAAACCTGCCTCCCGTTCTATTCAAAGTCATTCCTCTGCTCACTGAGAGAGATGCATATCTGATTTGCCTCCTTTGGAAAGGCTAATCGGAAACTCAGAAGAATGCAATCATTTATGTCTCACCTATCTGTGACCTGGAAGCTGCCTCCCAACTTCCTGCCTTTGCTTCAAGTTGTCCCGCCTTTCCAGACTGAACCAATATGTGTTGGTTCTTACATATGCTGATTGATGTCTCATGTCTCCCTAAGTGTATAAAACCAAGCTGTGCCCTGACCACCTTGGGCACATGTCGTTAGGACCTCCTGAGGTTGTGTCACAGGGGTGTCCTCAACCTTGGCAAAATAATCTTTCTAAATTATGATGTGGAAATGATTTTTTTTAAAGGTTCTAAGGAAACATGGACAGGGTAAAATCTCTCTCTCTCTGTTTTTTT
>NW_012113808.1:8106605-8124748 GCF_000951035.1 Colobus angolensis palliatus
AGACAGGTTTCACCATGTTGACCAGACTGGTCTCAAACTCCTGACCTCAGGCAATCCGACCACCTCAGCCTCCCTAAGTGCTGGTATTACAGGCGTGAGCCACAACACCCAGCCCAGGGTAAAATCTCTTACAGGGCATTCATGAGGGTCATGGACACTCTGACATTAAATGTTGTTCCATGTTATACTCATTTTTGAGATGAGAACCTTTTGACCTGCGGATACTTTAAGCCGACAACTCCTCAGTTTTTTCTTCTTCAACACTTTTCTGCCTTTTCCCTTTGTGCAGGTACTTCTTACTCCTTTTATAAAATGTGAAATGTATAAATTACCTGTTTTAGCAGATGAAAATACAGGATGCCCAGTTAAATTTGAATTTTAAAACTAACAATTTTTATGGAATGCATATATCCTAAATATTTCATATGATAGATGTATACTAAAAAAAGTATTCACTGTTTATCTGAAATTCAGACTGAGGCATCCTGCAAGTCTATGTGGAATGCAAAGACCACTGCCTTCTCAGAAAGATCTCTGCCGAACATCTCCCAGCCCTTTCTCCTGGGGTTTCCAGAAACAGCCAGGTATTCCTAGGAGCCCACCTCCAGCGTGCACAGGAACTCAGCTCCATTACGTTTCCTTTTCACCTCAGGATTCCCTACATTTAAAGGAACACATTTGGAAGCTGGGGAAGGCAGATTTTGATGGGGTTGCAAAGGAGTTGTGGTAACTTGCTTATAGGAATAGATGTTTGTATCTTAGGCGGAACCTATAGTAATATAGCTGCTGAGCTCTCCCAAGATGGAAGAGGTGTCCTCTGTTAGCTCTCCAGGTACCCAACAAGGCGGCATCTCCTTTGGTATGAATTGCTAGATAGGTGGAATATTTTTGAAAACATTTATTATAGAATAATTCAAGCATACACACAGCAAACAAGAGTGTAATGAGCGAAATGCACTCAACACCTACCTTCAACAACTAGCAACATGCATCGACCTCTCCACTCACTATTTCTCCCCACTCACTATTATTATAGTTATCTTATAGGTAGAATATATATATTGAAATGCCCAAATCTTAACAGTACAGTTTTGACCAACGGCTACCCCCATGTAACCCACATCGCTGTTGAGATTCACAGATGGGTGGGAGTTTTGTCCTTTGCAAACGTCTTCAGGGCTTGCTACTTTTCTTTGGGGAGGGGGGCAAAACCCAGTGTCTTAGCACCTAATGGAAGAGGGCTTGTGACTGAGGTCCCAGGAGCGGTAGTGCAGGTTCCATCCAATGAGAACACGGATGGCCATGGGGGTTAACAAGGGCTAGATGAGTTGGGAGGGACCCTAGAACTCACCTTACAACGAGGTCCCTTATGTTTGTGTCATCAAGATTCCCTTTTGCAAAAACTGCCCTTAAAGTACTTTGTGGCAACCCTGGTCTGGGAGCACCCTCACACTCTCCCCCTCCCCAGTGAATGGTCAGAGACAGACAGGAGTCCTTGTGCCCCCCCCCGGAGGCCAGGCTTTGGGGGCTGACTTGGATTATGTGTAGGGCTCTAAGGGGAGTGAGACTAAACAGTCTGCTCTCCCCAGCTCATTCCCTTACCCTGGAGGTGGGCTCTCTTGGGCCTGCTGATTCACATAATGAAAGTGTCTGTTTTTCTCGATATGGATATGGAGAAACAAGGAAATTAAGTTGTAAGGAAAGATTCGGTTGAGGAGCTTCAGTGCCTTCCTAAGCATTTTCTTGGCAAGTGCTATCTGGCCCATATTGAAACAGACCTACAGGGAGGTGGGAGGAAAGACAGGAAAAGAGGAAAAGCGATTATTCTGACTTAATCAGTAGGTCCCCATAATCCATATTTTGGGGATTGTTATCAAAAAGGTAATTTATCTTCCTGTGCCTGGCATAATATAAAATGTCTATTGGATATATGCATGAAGCATGGTTGAATGACTAGGATTTAGCATCTTAGTTGTGCATTGTCTACCCATGAGACAATGTTTACCCATTCAGGTCCATTTTTAGAGACTGTAACAAAAATATTTCATAAAGGTGTCAACCTGGGCCGGGCACGGTGGTTCACGCCTATAATCCCAGCACTTTGGGAGGTCACAGCAGGTGAATCACTTGAGGTCAGGAGTTTGAGACCAGCCTAGCCAACATAGTGAAAACCCATCTCTACTAAAATACAAAAATTAGTTGGGCATGGTGGCGCATGCACATGCCTGTAATCCCAGCTACTCTGGAGGCTGAGGCAGGAGAATCACTTGAACCCGGGAGGCGGAAGCTGCAGAGAGCCGAGATTGTGCCACTGTATTCCAGGCTGGGCAACAGAGCAAGACTCCCTCTCAAAAAAAAAAAAAAAAAAAAAAATGATGTCAACCTGGAAGACAGGGAAGACCTTGCTGGTAAGCCATGGTGAGGAGGTTGGAGCCCAGGAATTTGACCTTTTTTTTTTTTTTTTTTTTTGAGACAGGAGTCTTGCTCTGTCGCCCGAGCTGGAGTGCAGTGGCCGGATCTCAGCTCACTGCAACCTCTGCCTCCCGGGTTTACGCCATTCTCCTGCCTCAGCCTCCGGAGTAGCTGGGACTACAGGCGCCCGCCACCTCGCCCGGCTAGTTTTTTGTATTTTTAGTAGAGACGGGTTTTCACCGTATTAGCCAGGATGGTCTCGATCTCCTGACCTCGTGATCCGCCCGTCTCGGCCTCCCAAAGTGCTGGGATTACAGGCTTGAGCCACCGCGCCCGGCCGAAATTTGACTTTCTAGAGTCTTGGCTAGAAGTCTGTGGCAAGAGATGGGAGGAGGGTGTAAAAAGTATAGGGATGACTTCTACTTCTATGGAAAGGCCTAAGATATATAACAGATTAATTCAAGTCTTTAATGGTTTCTTACCTCACCTTTGAGGCTGTAAAAGGTGGCAGATTCAAATGTCTGGCTCCAAGATTTGTCCTTCTTGAGAGTTTTTAGCAACTTCTCTCCTTCATTTAAATACATATATGCCTGTAACCAGCCCAAGGAGTAGAAAAGTGTTGATTTAGCAGGGATTGAGCCCACAGAAGGGCCATTGCCCCAGACTCTACTGAAGGAAGAGACGCAGGAGCCATTTCAGTTACCACTTCCACTTCCATCCCCAGCTCCACTCATTAAAATGGGCTTCCAAATTCCAGACAGGAGCTGACGGGTAAAGATCTCACCTTCATGCTTACTTTTGTCTGCTGGATCACTCCATCAAGAGAATGAATCTGGAAATCACCTTTCCTCATGCTATCATCTAGGTTGCCTTACCTGAACTTTCCCTCAAGCCAATTTCTTCCTCTCAGTAAATCTATCCCCATCCTCCCTATTTCTAACCACACACCCACCTCCCTTGACCAGCATCCCCACAGCTGTGAGAAGCTGGTCTTCAGCTTTGAAATGAATTATGAATCACCCCCATTTCCTTTGCCAGGGCCATTTTGGGAGGTGGACGAGGAAGGTAAGTCCCTGCACAACTCTCATCACTTCATCTTCACCTCCTAACATCATTAGGCAAATCTTAGCACATGTGCACATCAAGGTAAGATCAGACTTGAAGAACAAAATAAGGTGAGGCAGTATCTCCCAGTCTCATGCAACCTGTTGGGTATGTGTGGGAGGCAAAAAAAAAGGGAGACAAGATAAGTTGGCCACCAGCCCCAGTCCCACTGGAGTTTCTTTGATGGGAGAGGGGGTACAAATGGCACATTCTGGGACCTTGCACTGGGACTCTGCTTCTAATCATTGTCTTCCTGATCACTGTGCACTCCTTATCAAATGAAACGGGTATGCATAGGTTTTAGAAAGTTGGCCCCCAGGGCTACCTAAGCCTCCTCCTCCTGGGACTCATTGGCTACATCCCCATCATCACCCCGAATATGTGCATGAAATATGCAGACTTTCCTTCTTAACATAAATGCTTTCAAGGACAGGAACTTAGTGACATTTTTAATAGTTTAATTTTAGAATTTTATATAAATCTAAGGTAGGAGGGTTGATTAGGCTGCTGTGACTAGTGGCAACTGTAAATTGTGGAAGGTCTATGAAGCTCTTCCTGAAGCTGGCTGAAGTCAGATGAAGCAAGGACCCAGGAAGACATTTCCTCAAGTGAGTTCATGGAAGGTTAGCCCAGCCAGCTGCTCCATGAAAGGAGATCTAAGGGCAAATAAGTTTGAGAAACACAGTATGCTTCAGCCTAGCCTGGCTTTTACCCTTCTGTGTCCTCTGAACAGATTTATATGTATCTCAGTATATCAAAGGCCCTGAAGTATCTAAAGGAATCTATTTACCTGTATTCAGCTCAGTGATTTCCAACTTACTTAATAATGAATTCTGTTTATTTCATTATGTGTATCAAATCCCCTCATTTCTAGGGGCATATTGCCCTGGAACCTTATTTATAATTACTCTAGAGAAGCATTCACTAGTGCTTTGGTGGTCTAAGGGTATGTGCGATAATCCAGCACACATTGCATGATGACAAAGGTGGGGAGAGCCTCTTTGGGGATCACAAGATTAAAACCAGAATTGGCTGGGCACAGTGGCTCATGCTTGTAATTCTAGCACTTTGGAAGGCCAAGGTGGGCAGATCCCTTGAGCTCAGGTGTTCAAGACCAGCCTGGGCAACATAGTATAACCCCATCTCTACCAAGAACACAAAAAATTAGCCGGGCATAGTGGCACATGTCTGCGGTCCCAGCTACTCAGGAGGCTAAGGTGGGAGGATGGCTTGATCCCAGGAGGCAGAGAATGCGCCACTACACTCCATCCTGGGTGACAAAGTGAGACTTCATCTCAAAAACAAAACAAAAAACCAGAATTGCACTCATCCAAAGACCTACAGGTATTTTGCACTCACAGGTATTTTAGGCTTAAAAGAGGGTAAATGCCACTTGAGGAAGACTACGCTAAGAGTCCTCTCTGCCTCATTTTGGGAATGAGATGTGCCCCCTTACCTCCCATACAGGTAGACAATTCATGGCAAGTTTCTAAAGGTGACAATATTTTAAATAATTTACTATGCTAGTTGCAGTGTGTTCCAATTCTCTTTTCTCAATCTTAGATCATTTCCCTTCTAAGCAATGTGATTTTCAGTGGAAAGGGGTGCTGTCAGGAATATACAATGTGAAATAATCAGAAAGCATGCTGGAGCTTCCCTTCTGGCTCTATGTTCCATGAATTGTCTCTAGGGTGGAGGTGGTCTGGGTAGAAACAGCTTACCATGTAGTTATCATGCAAGATGAGATAAGCAGATGCAATTTCTAAGAAGTAATATAAGGCTTTGTTATTTTCTCCCAATGCCAGAAAATGGTGGGCCAGAGGCAAGATGACAATCTCTAGGATTTCTTCACACTGGCAAGATTCCAGAGGGATAATGTCTTCATTAGATGTCTTCATTTTTGTTAACACGTCGTCAAAGAAATTCAATATCTTTTCTCTTATTTCGTCAGGACTGTCCATACGCAGAAATAAATAATAGTAACTTACACAGTATCACTTTTGATATTAAAATATCTTTAGGCCAGGCGCGGTGGCTCATGCCTGTAATTCCAGCACTTTGGGAGGCCGAGGCGGGTGGATCACCTGAGATCAGGAGTTCAAGACCAGCCTGGCCGACCTGGTGAAATCCCATCTCTACTAAAAATACAAAAATTAGCCAGGTGTGGTGGCAGGCGCCTGTAGTCCCAGCTACTCAGGAGGCTGAGGCAGGAGAATCACTTGAACCCAGGAGGTGGAGGTTGCAGTGAGCTGAGATTGTGGCATTGCACTCCAGCCTGGACGACAGAGCAAGACTCCGTCTCAAAATAAAATAAAATAAAATAAAATAAAATAAAATATCTTTAAAAACAAAAGAGCAGGATAATAAAACCTAGTGTGGATACTACTGACTAAATTCACCATGCATACCCCCCGAAGTTTCCCACTTGTATCTAAGAGGTCAAACGTACTGGCCAAATGATTCTAATAGTGTTTTGAATTTAATGACAATTGTTTATGCTCTACTTCCTAAACAATGATATATGCCTCTACCTGGGATTTTCAGGAAATAATGCGGATGTCTCAGGAATCTCTGATTTGGACAGGATAAGCTCTTCTTGAGCTAGAAAATAAACACATGAGTTGTATGGGTCATTGAAACGTTCTCTGTAGTGGAGATATCTGCTGTCTACCCAAGACTCTTGTTCCCTTTATGGAATTGTTGCTGCCCAGACAGAAACCACAATGCCCAGTCGCCATTGCATCTTAGGTGAAGCCACATCATGAGTTCTCACAATAGAATTAGATTAGAAGTAATATATGTCACCTCTAGGCTGAGATGGTTAAGTGTCTTCTCTGCCTTCTCTTTCCACAAGAAAGCAAATAATTCTAAGAACCTGAAGGATAGCAAACCCACAAGTTGGGAGGAGCCTGGGTCCCTTTGCATGCAAAGCCTTTGGTCAATACTTGCATTGGATTATATCATGAGGTGGAAATAAATTATCACTCTCTTGTGTTAAGCCACAGAAATGTTGGGATTTGTGATAGCTAATAACATTATCCTAAGTAATTTATTCTGCAATAAAAACTATGAATTAAGCCTGAAGAAAGTGACATCAGTTTCCAGTGGAGAAATATAGATAATGAAATGAAATACCCCAAAAGGTTAACTGAAGGGCAGAGAATCTTAAATTAAAAACCTCAGTCTAAGCAGACTTGAATCGTTTAGAAAATTCCATAATGATCTTAAAACAGAAAACAAATGAGGCTTGTCTAGTCCAGTCATTTCTCCCTTCAGGCACAAGAAAGAATCCCAGAGAGGGGAAGGAACTTGTCTCAGGTCATATAACTGTTAGTGGTGGAGGTAGGACTAGAACTTAGGTTTTCTGGCTCCTAGGCTAATGCATTACTCCACACATCTTATAGATGCAGTTTGAACATCTAAGAAGTTATCACCTTCTTTTGAAAGCCCTCTGGGCCCTTGCCCCCATAGGTAAGTACCCCATAGATAAGTACCCCAACTCCTGTGTGCCCATCAACCCTGTGCAGACCTGTATCATAATCCTTATTGCACTGCACAGAGATCAATTTGGCCACCTCTTCTCCTAGATTACTATTTATTGATTCCTTAGTGACTAGCAGCTGAATATATTGAATTATGACCCTGTCCCGCTAGTTCTCTAAAACTGCTCTTGTTAAAGTTACCTGTGGCCACCATGTTGTCAAATCCAAAGGCTACATCTTTGTCTGCACTTGATTACCTCTAAGCAGCATTTAATACAAGAGACCACTCTCTCTTTTCACTCATTCTTTTAGCACACATTGCTTTGTGTGTTATAAGGGAATTGGTTACCCACTTAATTGGCTTCTGTTCTTCTACCAACATTCTAAATGTTGGTAAACCTCAGTTTGGTCCTGGGCTCCATTCTCCATTCACAATTTCTCCCTAGGCAGTTTCATCTGCCCATGACTTTTAATTACATTCATATGCTAATGGATTTCCATTTTATATATCTAAGCCTTGACATCTACTTTAACTACAGACCCATATATTCAAATACCTTGGCAACTGCCACTTGAATGTGTAACAGGTATTTCAAAATTAACATGATTCAAACAGAAACTCTTTAATCTCTCCTCCAGAAACTTATACCCACTTACAACTTTTCCTATCTTAGTAAGCATCACTGCCATATATCCATTTTCTCAAGGCAAAAACCTGCACAAGATCCTTGATTATTTTCTTTCTCTTACCCCCATCCCTACTCAGTCCATCAGAAAGTCCCATTGACCACACCCAAAAACATATCTGAATTCATCATCTTCTGTCCATCTTCACCACAGCACCATCCCAGTCCACCACCAAAATTTTACCTGGACAACTGCAAAAAACTAATCTCCCTTCTATTCCTATCCTTTTCAATCTTTTTCTGTAGAGAAGGCAGTACCATTTAAAAAGCATGATTCAGATCTCTGTGGCAGGAACTGCCGGTTTCCCATCTCTATCTCCATTGTCCCTTTTCTCATTAGTAATAGAATTCAATGTTATTTAGGACAGCGAAATTCTTCAGCTTCCCTTGCAACTGGATATAGTCATGTGAGTAGGTTCTGATCAATGGGATGTAAGAGGAAATACTTGGTAGGACTTTTAGAAGATCCTTTAAAAGGGAGGGGACATCCTTTCATGTTTTGGCTTCTTTCTCCTTCTGGCATTAAATGTGCTGGCTGGAGCCTCAGCAGCTGTTTTGGACCAAGGTCCCTGATGATCATGAAGCCTCCATACTAGTCCCAGTGATGAGGCAAGCCTTTTAGATGAGAAATACATAAATATAATACATTTGATAATAAATAAATTTAAGCCACATTAGCTAGGTCCTTATTATATGCAGCCAATACTCATTCTAACTGATATATTTCCAATGTGTTCCAATTCACTTAGACTGAAATTTAGACTATTTATCAAAGTCTACAAGGCCCCTTAAAGATTTTATTGCTTAATCTCTTCATTGTCTGTCAGCTGCCATTAAAATTCAAATTTATGAGAATAGACATGTCTATCATTAATAATAAAATAAAAATTAATAATAAATGTCTATCATTTTTCACTACTATGGTCCAAAATCTAGGTCACTTCCTGGCACAGGGTAGACACTTAATAAATGTTTGTTGCATACATGCAGGTTTGTTGAAAATAAGTCAATTAGTAAAATGAAAATGCTATTCCTCCTTCAACACTTTATGTTTAAAATTGTAATGGTGGCCAGGCACAGTGGCTCATCCCTATAATCCCAACACTTCAACACTTTGGGAGGCTGAGGTGGGAGGATCATTTGAGTCCAGGAGTTTGAGACCAGCTTGGGCAACTATGGCAAGACCTGTCTACAAAAAAAAAAAAGAAGAAGAAAAAAAATTAGCAGCATGTGGTGTTATGTGCCTGTAGTCCCACCTACTTGGGAGTCTGAGGTTGGAGGATGGCTTGAGCCTGGAAGTTTGAGGCTGCAGTAAGCCCAGATCAAGCCACTACATTCCAGCCTGGGCAACAGAGCAAGACCCTGTCTCAAAATAAATAAATAAATAAATTGTAATAGTGATAGAATGGAACGCGAAGATTGGATAGATAAAGCAAACAGAGTCAGGGCATACAAGGTATGCTCTTTGTCATTATGTCATTTATTACTTGGGTGAATCATATCATTATTATTATTATTATTATTATTTTTGGATGGAGTTTCACTCTGTTGCCTAGTCTGGAGCACAGTGGTGCAATCTTGGCTCACTGCAACCTCTGCCTCCTGGGTTCAAGTGATTCTCGTGCCTCAGCCTCCCTACCAGCTGGGATTACAGGCCTGCACCACCACACCTGGCTAATTTTATATTTTCTTTTCTTTTCTTTTCTTTTTTATTGAGATTGAGTCTCATTCTGTCACCCAGGCTGGACTGCAGTGGCACGATCTCAGCTCACTGCAACTTCCGCCTCCCAGGTTCAAGTGATTCTCCTGCCTCAGCCTCCCAAGTAGCTGGGACTACAGGTGTGTGCCACCATGTCTGGCTAATTTTTTGTATTTTTAGTGGAGATGGGGTTTCACCGTGTTAGCCAGGATGGTCTCGATCTCCTGACCTCGTGATCCCCCCACCTCGGCCTCCCAAGGTGCTACAATTACAGGCATGAGCCACTGTGCCCAACCAGAATCATATTATTTTTGATTCTCATTTTTTTCATTTACAAAGGAGATGCTGTATTAAGAGTTTCCTACTACAAGGAGAATCTGTAAAAATCAAAAGAAAAAAGATACAAAATGCCTGTAGGTTCTCAATAGAAAAGAGAAAAGCAAAGATATCACCTGTCCACCTTAGGGTTTCAAATAACTAAACATAAGACTTTAGGTTCAAGATGTCAGACTACCTCTTGGGTTTATCTTCTGTCTCCCCAGGTTCAGGACATTTAGCTAACTAAGTGAGAATAAAATGATTTTTTTTTTTTTGAGACGGCCTTGCTCTGTTGCTCAGGCTGGAGTGCAGTGGCACAATCACAGCTCGCTGCATCCTCAACCTCCCTGGCTCAAGGGATCTTCCCACCTCCCCCTGCTGAGTAGCTGGGGCTATGGCGCCTGCCACCACACCCAGCTAATTTTTTGTATTTTTTGTGGAGGGGGGTTTCATCATGCTTCTCAGGCTGGTCTTGAACTCTTGAGCTCAAGCAATCCACCTGTCTCAGCCTCCCAAAATGCTGGGATTACAGGTGAGCCACTGTGCCTGGTAAGAATAAAATGATCTCTGAAAGTATAAATTCCACATGTATAGAATGGAAGGGCCACGCTCCTGTCTTAGGGTCACTGCACTAGCTACCCATCTGCCTAGAACAGTCTTCCTCAGCCACTCACACAGCAAAATCCCTCACTTCCTCTGTCTTTACATGAATCTTGCTTTGCAGTGAAGGCACCCAAATGACTCTGCGCTCCTTACCTCCCTTGTCCTACTCAACATTCTTTTCTGTTTTTCTCTATGATTTATCACTTATACTATATGCTTTCCTTTTTTTTTTTAAGAGTTGGGGGTCTTGCTCTGTCACCCAAGCTGGCGTATGGTAGAGTGAACATGGCTTACTGCAGTCTCAAACTTTTGGCTTCAAGCAATACTATTGAGTAGCTGGGACTACAGGCACAAGCCATCACACCTGGCTAATTTTTTTTGAAGAGATGGGGTCTTGCTCTCCTGCCCAGGCTGGTCTTGAACCCTTGGCCTCAAGCCTCCAAAGTCACTGGGATTATAGGCATGAGCCATTGCACCCAGAAATTTACTTCTTTATTATGTTTTTGTTCTCCATCGTCTACTTTCCCCCAACAGAATGCTGGTTTGTTCACCGATGCAAAACACTGATGCTGTTTTGTTCAGATGCCTAGAGCAGTAAGCAGTGCCTGGCACATAGTAGGAGCCCAATAAATAATTGTGGAATGAGGAAATGAAATGCTGAATGAAAGTTCAACATATCTGTAGAAGATAAAGGAGTGAGAAGAGTAGTCATTGATGAAATAGGTGGAAGAAGCTGAAGGACAGCACCCAGGAGGGTAAACCATTGGAATGAATCAAGACTTAGAAAATAACAGTTCTTAAGAAGGACATGAGGATCAAAAGAGAATTGAAAGGGAACCAGCTACCAGCTTCCTTCCTATCTGATTCACACGTAATGCAGTGGCCCTGAATCTCCTCCAATTATGTCTTTTTTTCCCTTTTGGGGAGAGCAGCGGCCATGATCACGGCTCACTGTATCCTTGAACTCCTGGGCTCAAGAGATCCTCCCACCTCAACTTCCTGAAAAACTGGGACTATAGATGTGTGCAACCATGCCTGGCTAATTTTCTTATTTTTAGTTTTTTGTAGAAACAGAGTCTCAGTTTGTTGTCCAGGCTGGTCTTGAACTCCTGACTTCAAGTGATCCTTCCACCCCAGCTTCCCAAAGTGCTGGGATTACAAGCGTGAGCCACCATACTTGGTCCCAATTATGTCCTTGACTAGTATTGCCTAAAGGTTATACTCCACACTTCGGGAGATTCAGGGATAATGGATAGACAGAGTATCTATCTGTCTAGGATAGATGGAAGCAGGATGTTTTAAGGAAGACATTGCAAAAAAAAAGTTTCCTAGTAACTCTAGGAAAAGTAAACATTTGTTAAGAAATCTATTCACAGTATATTACTTGGTTTGTAATGGACAACATTTATATAGTCTTAATAATGTAAACACGTCACCGACTTGTCTAATGCCAGTTATATGACAATATAAGGGAGAGGGGCCGAGGAGTGGTGTAACAGAGTTAAATCCTCATCTGCCATAGCCAGAAAACAGATGTCAGAATTTGATTTTTTAAAAAATCAATAAAAGCAATATTAATATACCATTTAGTATATGGAGGTAATGACTAGAAAGAATAGCTAAATTAAAAATGTTTGCCCCTGACTGGAACTACTGAAGGTGTGTGCGATGATGGGCCATGGGATTACTGTTTTCTGATACAACATTTAGGGAATTTACAAAGTCTCTAAAGTTTGTCTAGTCGATAGCCTTCTGAACAGGTGAAAAATTCTGATAGGAGAAATAGTAGAGCTGTGGCCTCCCTCAGATGGAGGTGCTGATGGAAGGGCTACCAGCAGACATTATTCAGAGACATTTGGTCACATATGCTCCAGAACTGAACTGCCAGTTGATTGGAAAATCTGCAAATAACTGAAATTGTTTGCTTTGATGACAACAGTCAGCTTGCTAAAGGCCAGCTGCTCAAACTGACCTGTCTTCTAGCTGTCAGCGTATTTTAGCTTATTTTATCCCCCAAAATAAAACATCAATCTACCAAAAAATACATCTATGTATATATATGTACGTGTATGTGTGTGTGTATATGTATGACTCACTGACCCCACACAGTCGAATATTCTTCTTTTCCCTTTCCCTCATCTCTTTCCATCGTTTCATCTCCTACTGATACTTTCATTGGTTCTTTGAGTAGGGCCCTGTGTGGGATCCTTCACTAAATCTTCCTTAATTCAGGCAGCACATCTTCTCAGTGCTCCACAGTCTGCCCCCCTTACCCCTGTCTCATTCTAGCAGTCCACACCCAAGGGTCTTCTCACCCTCCCAGGGGCACTCTGGGAAGAACTTAAAATGGTTCCAGTCCTGCTGTTTCTCCCAGGTGGGTTTTATCTGATCCACGAGAAACCCTCACACATCCTTTCCCACAGTCTGGAATGGCAGCTTGATCCCAATGCAGCCACAGGCCACTTCAGCCTTCTTAGGCAGGAGGCAGGCCCCAGTGTTCTATGTCCTCTGATTCTAAGGAAGACACCTCACTAGGCTTGAAGTGATGAAGTAAACAACCCACTTGAGGAGGGCACACAGCACCTCATCAGTTCTCACCAAAGAGAGCTCTTCACAAATCCTGGCCCTCTATACACTCTTCCTCATTTCTATGTCTTACATCTGGGCAAGGGATCCAAGATTATAACTGATTCTCAGCTATTTCCTTTGTAAATTCTGTATATCCACTGCCTCAGTTTGAATTGCAGCATTCATTGTATCTTGGTGCTCTGGCACAAATTTCAATTTCAACATCGTGTTACACACATACCATTTTTGTGATGATAATGATAATAATATTACCAATTTTGTAAAAATATAACAGATGAGAGATAATTTAATACATGCTAGTAATAGAACTAAACTCAGGTAGGTGTACATTCCCCTGACATCTTCCCTGCCCCAGTGATGGTGAGACTACTGCTGAAGTCTTATCTTCTTTGTACTCAAGTTCTCAGAGGACTAGAAATCTTCATAGTCCAGATCCTAAAGCTCTGAACTTACAGCCTGATTCCTGCCTTCCAAAAAGGGAGATGGACTCGTGTGGATGCAGTTTCAACAACATGCTTGTCCCACTGTGCAAAGCTGCAATTTTCTCACTCTCTTGGTTTCTACTTCATGCTGTGTCTATGAACTTCCTATTTTCCGGCAAGTATTATCTAAAAGTCCAACCCCACATTTGGGGGAGCTCAGGTATAATGAGCAGAGGATGAACTTAGGAATTAGACTGATGGCAGATTGAATAAAGCCTGTCACTCGTTCTGTGGTATTGGGTTTGTTACTTAAGCTTCCAGAACCACAATTTTAAAAATCTATACAATGAGCCGGGCGCGGTAGCTCAAGCCTGTAATCCCAGCACTTTGGGAGGCCGAGACGGGCAGATCACGAGGTCAGGAGATCGAGACCATCCTGGCTAACACGGTGAAACCCCGTCTCTACTAAAAAATACAAAAAACTAGCCGGGCGAGGTGGCGGGCGCCTGTAGTCCCAGCTACTCGGGAGGCTGAGGCAGGAGAATGGAGTAAACCCGGGAGGCGGAGCTTGTAGTGAGCCGAGATCCCCGGGCGACAGAGCAAGACTCCGTCTCAAAAAAAAAAAAAAATCTATACAATGAAAATAACCCTCATCAGCCTTAAAGGCTTAATACGAGGATCCACTGAGAATGCACATGAAATAGAGAACGAATGAGAAAAAAAATTTTATTTTGCACCTACTATGTGCTAGGCACTTTAGATACATTTCTTCCTGATTTTTAATATCCTTATAATATAGGAGTCCTCTACTTGTAGCCTCTGATTTCCCAACCAGATTTAGCCATAATCACCAAGGTCCTCTGACTAGGGCAGACAGCCCATGAGGAGCTCCCTGGCCACCGTGACTGGGGGCTGGAACTGGTGTAGTAGCTCTACGTCTGACACCCATCATGCCCGCAGTGACTGAGTCTTTGGGTCCTTACATCCCTCCAATCCTCTGCTATGTTTTCTCAGATCACATAGCTGATTGGTGTTATTGGTTTGTAACTTTTTAAATTTGCTTCTCAGATGATCTTGAATTCCTGCCCTGAAACCAAGCCCTCTTTTCTGGAGCCCTGACCTGCTTAGCCCTGGCTAATTCTCTCTCAATCATATTCTTGTCCCACTGGAACCTGTTTCAAACTAGACCAACAAAGCAATAATATTCTTATCTGCCAAGAAACACCATGTCATCATGTCAGATTGTACCCCCCCTTTGGATTCCATCCTTTGGTGTGAATTAAGTGGGATATTTTAGTTTGAGCTCTGGTCACACCCCATTTTGCCAGAGCCCCATCCCTAAACCATCCCTGACAGTTATAGTGAGATTGGTTCGCCAGACTCAATACAGGTACATTCCCTTACTCTTCTCTTCACCATTGGCCTAGGCTGCTGAAGTCTCATCATTGTTTGTGCCCAAGCCGCTTATGGGACTTGGAGCCCTCAAGGTCCACACCCACTCCTTCTAGATCTTAGTCTCTAGATTTCCCACGAACAGTTAGGATAATTTAAAAATGAGGTAGGTTACTTTTAAATCCATGAGACGTAGCCATCTTTTTAATGGCATCCATGTCTAAAGTGTTGAGCCGAATATTCACTGTGAAGTGATGATAGGGAATGAAGTCCCTGCTTCGGCAGTGGTCACACCTGTGGGCATCTTCTTCTAAAAAGCGGGCACATTTCAAGTGCATGGCTTTTCTCTGGTCCTTGAGCCACAGCTCGTAGGCTGTTTTCTGCATCATAGGGCTACAGAATCGAATCCTGTGGCACTCGATCACCTCATTCTCCAGTTCACGAAGCTCTTCCTCTTTACCGTGATCTGGAGAGAGCAAAAAGGGTTTTTTCAGCCAGGCAGTAGGCAACAGATCAGCCCCTTCTACCTAACACAGGTCAATTATTTGATCTAGATGGGTCCTTAAGAGGAAGTTGAGTTACTCCAGGTGCTACTCACCCATCCCTTCACTGGGCTTCAGAGACAAGGAGCGATAGTGCACCTCAAATGAGGTATTGTTCTGTTTCAGGGCATTTTGAAGCTCCTTGCCATTCCGGAAACAATAAAAAATGTTAGATTTCACTAGGGTTGCCAGGGCCTTGATCATCATCTTCATATTCCAACAGGGAAGAATCTCAAACAACAACTCGGTGGTAAAGGTCAGGCCAATGATGGCAGCACATCTCACCAGCATTTGGTGGGAAAGGCTCATGCTATCCAGCTGGATCAGAGAGATTTCTGCAGGTAGAAGGCCACACAGTAGAAAACTAGTTATTTGTCTTTATGAAATATGCTGTATTTGATACAACCATCCTGCTGTACAGTTCTTGTTGAAAGAAACTCAGTCAAGCTAAGTCAAAAGAAGTATTTGTTTAGTACCTAATTTGTGGATAGGACTTGTGCTGAGAGTACTAAAGATGCAGGCTTATGGCCTGGAAAGACACATGGCACAATGACCTGACAAAATTAAGATGGATTTCATGGTGTTCTGATTTTGTGCTAAAGTGTGACAAGCGTGTGTGAGGAGAGGAGAGGACATTGTAATCACTATTGTCAGAAGGAGCAGGCCCTGCCATTCCTGTGCTTTGTTGACTTCCTCAGCTGGTCCTTCTGTATCTTCTTCTCTGGCTCCCCTTTCTGCTGGAAATTTTTCTATCTGCCCTGGAAATTTATGTCTTTTCATGACATACATTATCATCTCTGTGTCATGACCAAGTGTCAGAGAGTTCACAGCTCCTATCCCAATGTTTCATCTAAGCTTGAATATCGTAGCTCACATGGCTTTCTGGACATTTTGACCAGGATGTCCTTCTGTTAGGGACAAAATTAGAACTTCTCAACTTGCCCAAAAAACACAGTAGAAACTAAGCTAGTCTTTTTTTTTTTTTTTTTTTGTCTCGTTCTTGTTGCCCAGGCTGGAGTGCAATGGCGCGATCTCGGCTCACTGCAACCTCCGCTTCCCAGGTTCAAGCAATTCTCCTGCCTCAGCCTCCCAAGTAGCGGGGATTACATGCATGTGCCACCATGCCAGGCTAATTTTTTTTTGTGTTTTTAGTAGAGACGGGGTTTCTCCATGTTGGTCAGGCTGGTCTCTTGAACTCCCGACCTCAAGTGATCCGCCCGCCTCAGCCTCCCAAAGTGCTGGGATTACAGGAGTGAGCCACCGCACCTGGCCAATAATATGTCTTTCATATAAACTCTTGTTTGTCATTTATTTATCGTACAAGTGGATGGCAGGAAGTATCTCAGTATTAGATTTTCTCCCTCATTATTTGGTTTCTGTTTAATTGAAAATGTACAATAGTTCATTCTTTCATGCAGATCCCAGAATATACACAGGTGGAAAGATGGCTCTTAACTAGGAGAAAAGCCAAGCCTACCCTGGAGCCTTCTCACTGCTTCAGGCAGTACAGAGCAAACAGACAAACAACCTGTGTTGCTGTTTTTCTCTTTCGTTTTAAAAACAGACATCCTAGAGAAAACCAAAGTGAAGTTTAGGGACTAGAAAATAAATACCAGGTCAGATTTTCTTTTCCGTCTTTTCTTTTCTTTTTTTTTTATTTTGAGATGGAGTCTCACTCTGTCACCCAGGCTGGAGTGCAGTGGCTCACTGCAACCTCCGCCTCCCGGGTTCAAGCGATTCTCCTGCCTCAGCTTCCCAAGTAGCTGGGATTACAGGCGTGTGCCTGGCTAATTTTTTTGTATTTTTAGTAGAGACGGGGTTTCACCATGTTGGCCAGGCTGGTCTCGAACTCCCGACCTTGTGATCTGCCTGCCTCAGCCTCCCAAAGTCCTGGGATTACAGGCGTGAGCCACTGCACCTGGCCAGATTTTCTTACCTTTTAATGATGTTGGAGGTGACAGGTTTTTCAGTCTGACACCACTTGCGAGGTGACAGACTTCACTTTCCTTATCACTTTGGAGAGTAACCATGTTTAACTTCTCTATTGGCTTAATGAAATACTCTACAGGGGTATAAAAGGGAAGAAAAGTTGAGTCATTAGTCTGTCTTATAAGGTCTGATTTTCCAATGAACTTTGAGATGGATCTCATGTGAGGAAGAGTGCGCAGAGATGTACATTGGCTCACCAAATATTCTGGAAATCTTTTTGTTTTGTTTTGTTTTGTTTTTTGTTTTTTTGAGACAGAGTCTCTCACTGTCGCCCAGGCTGGAGTGCAGTGGCGCGATCTTGGCTCACTGCAACCTCTGCCTCCCAGATTCAAGAGATTCTCCTGCCTCAGCCTCCCAAGTAGCTGGATTACAGCCACCGACCACCATGCCTGGCTAATTTTTGTAGACATGGGGTTTCACCATGTTGGCCAGGCTGGTCTCAAACTCCTGACCTCAAGTGATCCGCCTGCCTCGGCCTCCCAAAGTACTGGGATTACAGGTATGAGCCACACTGCACGAGGCTGCTGGAAACCTTGTTCTAAGTAAAACTGATTAATGAAAATCTAGATCTACTCAAAAATGTTTTGTCTCCCTCTGTCAACCCTGCCCAACCAAAGGAACTGGCACTATTGGTGTCTTCCATAGGATATAAGACTTTACAAACATTTGATTCACAGCCAGATTATCAGAATGTATTACAGTATACAGAAACATATATTTGTATGTATACATTTACATACCCACACTCAGATACAAACACATTCTCTGAGGCACTGTACTCTAATTAGGACATGGCTAATCAGAAAGAGATTTTTTTTTTTTTTTGAGACGGAGTCTTGCTCTGCCGCCCGGGCTGGAATGCAGTGGCCGGATCTCAGCTCACTGCAAGCTCCGCCTCCCGGGTT
>NW_012113808.1:8124818-8134534 GCF_000951035.1 Colobus angolensis palliatus
CGTCGCTCGGCTAGGGTTTTTTTTTGTATTTTTTAGTAGAGACGGGGTTTCACCGTATTAGCCAGGATGGTCTCGATCTCCTGACCTCATGATCCACCCGTCTCGGCCTCCCAAAGTGGTGGGATTACAGGCTTGAGCCACCGCGCCAGGCCAGAAAGAGGTATTTTAATTGGTGAAGTTTGAATAGTAAATGTGCCTAGTAATTTGGTTTCCTAGTACTCCAAAATGCATTATTTTTCTGTCCCTTCAGCCATTCATGCAGTCCTTGATAGCTGCAAGACTATGCTCGGTGAGGTGAAAATAGGAAGGTGAATAAAACCAAGTTCCTTATTTCCTAGAGCTGTAAGTCATGTATGCAAAGAGCTGGACTGCCAGGCAGTAAATGAGTGCCGTGTGACTGACTGGACACAAACAGTAAGCACCAGAGTTCACATCAATACAGGACATATTTATTAAGGACTTTCTGTGCATCATATCCAGTGAAGGCTACAAATGTGAATAACACATGCTTCCGGCCCTCAAGGGGCTTAAAAATCTATGGAGACAGATACATAAGTAACCAATTATAACAGCAGGATGAGTGACTTAAGAGCTAAAGAGCAAAGAGTAGCATGTTGTGGGAACAGAAAATAACAATTAAATCAGACTTGGTGGATTCAGAAAGGCTTGATAGAGGAGGAAGTACTTTGATTGATCCTTGAAGGATGAAGAGATATTCTAAGCAGAAAGTGGAGGAGAGGCCAATGCAAAGGCACGGGAACCTCAGAGTACTTAGTGAGTTGGGGGAATGAAGCGGCCCAGCATGGCTAAAGTGCAGGGGCTGGAATGCTAAAGTGCTATGTGGGAGACGTGGAAACGTGTTCAGAGAGCTACTTTGGGAGCACAGCATGGAGGGCATTAAACACCATAATATGAAGACTGGACTTTATAGACAAGAGGGAAAGATCACAGATTTCTGAAGAGGAGATAGTAGTAATCCAACCAGTCATATTTAGGTAGGTAGCACCGGAAGCAGCATATGGAAAAGGCGCAAGACCAGGACAGGGAAGACTATGTAAGGAGTTACAACAATGGAATGTCAAGAAGTGAGGATGGATAGAACCAGGTAAGTGGTTCAGCAAGGAGAAAGCAAATACTAAAGACATGGAGGAAATGGGGCCTAAGCAAGACAGTGATAGAAGTGACAGAGACATGGAGTACAGAAGGAGGGGTGGTTGAGGAGGGAGGATAATGCATGAAGCTTTAGATGTATTAAGTTTAAGGGAATCTGTGGAATAGTTCAGTGGGCAATTGGAAATATGGGTGTGGAACTAAGGGTGAGGTTAGGGTTCGACACACACACAAAGGCTGAGAAATAGATGAGTAAATGAAAACAACTGGGGAAAGAGTTGTTTCTAATTCTGGCAAGCTAGCAAAAGGAGAGGGTTAAGGATAGCCAACTTGAAGAATGTCCCAAGAGGAGTAGACCCAGGGAGAGAGCCAAGAAGCATCTGATGACTAGTTAGAGAGGGGAACAGGAGGAGTGTGGGGTCAGGGAAGCCAAGGGAGGATAGCATACCAAAAAGGGGGCCGTGTGTGTGTGTGGGTATGTGTATGTATTGGGAGTAGGAGAGTGGGGCTCAAGGGTATGATGTGGTCCATGCTCTTTTATGCTTATTTCCCCTTCCAGGACCTCGCACGGAGACAACCATTCTTTCCATCACTCAACCAGTATTAACCTGATTGCCTCTAGGTGCTAGGAATTTTCCTAGGATTGGGGATTCAGGAGAGCACAAGACTCTCTGCCTCATGTAGCTCACATTCTAATGGGAGACAAACATTAAACAATAGATAAATACATTAATAGGATAATCTCATAATGTAATTCAATTGTGTGAAATAAATAAAAGGGTGATACACAGAATGTACTCCTTACTGAGGTTCACCTGTTGTCAGCCTTTGCCCCATTTACTATATCCTAGGTTCCTTCTATGTGTACATATTTTTCTGAAGCATTTGAATATAAGTCACACACATCACACCCTATACTCCCAAATACTTAAAACTCTGTATTTTCTAAAAATATCAACACTCTTTTGTTTGTTTGTTTTGTTTTTTTGAGACAGGGTCTCACTCCTATTGCCCATACTGGAGTGGAGAGGCGTGATCATAGCTTGCTGCAGCCTCAACCTCCCTGGCTCAAGCAATTCTCCCACCTCAGCCTCCCAGGTAGCTGGGACTACCGGCGTGCAACACCACACCCTGCTAATTTTTGTATTTTTAGTAGAGATGGGGTTTTGTCATGTTGTCCAGGAAGGTCTCAAACTCCTGGGCTCAAGCGATCTGGCCCCCTCAGACTCCCAAAGAACTGGGATTACAGGTATGGGCCACTGCACCTGGCCAACACTCTCTTATATAACTAGAGTATAATTATCACCTTCAAGAAACTTAACATTGGTCGGGCTCAGTGGCTCACGCCTGTAATCCCAGCACTTTGGGAGGCCGAGGCGGGTGGATCACGAGTTCAGGAATTCAAGACCAGCCTGGCTAAGGTGGTGAAACCCGGTCTCTACTAAAAATGCAAAAAAAAAATTAGCCAGGTGTGGTGGCAGTTGCTTGTAATCCCAGATACTCAGGAGGCTGAGACAGAGAATTGTTTGAACCAAGGAGGCGGAGGCTGAGACAGATAATTGTTTGAACCCAGGAGGCGGAGGCTGCAGTGAGCCAAGATCGTGCCATTGCACTCCGGTCTGGGCGACAGAGTGTCTCAAAAAAAAGAAATTTAACATTGATACAATACTTTAGTCTACTGTCCATATCCCAATTTTGTGAATTGACCAAATAATATCCTTTAACATTCTCTTTTCTTCCAGTATAGGATCCAGTCCAGAATTATGTATCATATTTATTTTTTTAATTGAAGTGAAATTCAGCTAACATGCAATTAATTATTTTAAAGTATACAATTCAGCGGCCTGTAGTGCATTCACAATATTGTGTAACCAGAATCTCTCCTTAATTTCAATTTTTAAAAATTAAGACACAAAAGACGCTAAAGGGTTTTAAATAGAGAAGACACCTGATTATGTTTTAAAAAGCTCATAACAGGGCCAGGCACAGTGGCTCACACCTGTAATCCCAGCACTTTGGGAGGCCGAGGTGGGTGGATCATTTGAGGTCAGGAGTTCAAGACCAGCCTGGTCAACATGGCAAAACCCTGTCTCTACTGAAAATACGAAAATTAGTTGGGCACTAGTGGCGCATGCCTGTAATCCCAGCTACTCGGGAGGCTGAGACAGGAGAATCGCTTGAGCCCAGGAGACAGAGATTGCAGTGAGCTGAGATCGCTCCACTGCACTCCAACCTGGGCAACAGAGTGAGACTCTGTCTCAAAAAAAAAAAGCTTATAACAGATACTACATAAACATTTATTGAACAAATAAACAAAGTAAACAAATGTATAAAATTCAGAAATAATATTTACTCCGCAGTATTTATATTTACATGTCGCTTTCTTTTAATCCACTGGCATCTTAATATTATTATAATGGAATTATTTAGTCTAAAATAATGATCATAGCAGTCATTATCGATATAATGATCCATTATCATCTTTAAAACTAATTTGGCCAGAGAAAGTCTTCTCTATTTTTGCATCACAATCATCCAGAAAAAAAAAAAAAATTGATCTTTTCTTAAAAAGCAAGCTTATGTTTCTTGCTCCTTAAAAAAATAGTTGGAACGTTGCCCTGTTCTCTCAGACAACCTTCTGTCTCATTTCTCCTACAGATGTGCCCTAGGGGGCCACATGGCCCTGCAGTCATGCTATTGAACAAGAAGTGAGAGGCAGCAGATGCAGTACAGACTGAAACACGGATAGGGACATCTGAGCATCATTCATTCACCCAGGAGGCAGGGGTTTTTAGGAAGCAAGAGGAATCTTTTTTGTGAAATGTCCCTCACTGTCACCTTTAGGTGGTGATTTTCTATCCTGCTACATAGAGACAGCAGCACCATAAGTCCTTTATTGCACCATATTCACCTCAACATGACACTGATCTCACATCTATATTCTTGTCTTTAAATTCAGTCGCAGAGGAATAAGTTTTGACCCTCTAGGTTTAGTAATATTAATACACGTTGTGCTTATAGCTGTTAAATCATCTTATCACTTAATTGGAGTCACAAAAAAATGAAGAGGCTTCTGATTCCAGGAAGAGAGAGTTGGTATGTTTTTCCCTATTCCTCCTGCTAAATATAATTAAAACCCCTAGACATTATGTGTAAAACAAACAGAAGATGACATTGAAGGTGGAGAGAAGTCAGACCAGCTAGGAACCTGACGATCCAAGGAAAAACGTGGCAGTGGGTCCCATGGCAGGGCTTTCTTTTTGCCTCACATGTCTGAGACTTAGAGCTGAAGAATCTAGCAACTCAGAAACACCAAGGGAGTGCAAACAAAAAAAGTCCCACTTAAAGCCTGTTCTATCTCGCCTTAATTCTCTACTTTCCAACTTGTATTCTATGGCCCCCACCCTTCTCCCTGCAATAAAATTATTTTCCAAAAAATTCCAACTGGCCTCCTTCATGCCATCACTTCACATTTCATCCTGGTGTATATCTGTGTAGCACGGGATCTTTGTTGATAACTCACTTCATACTAGAAATTTTACCTCTGGCAAAAAAGGAAAGGTTTTTGAAAATAACATCAAAGTGGCCTTCAGTTCTGGGCCTTAAGATTTGTCAGTGTCCTTTCATTTCTATTATACTTTTTTTTTTTTTTTTTTTTGGACAGAGTCTCACTCTGTTGCCCAGGCTGGAGTGCAGTGGTGCAATCTCAGCTCACTGCAACCTCCACCTCCCAGGCTGAAGAGATCCTCCTGCCTCAGCCTGCCGAGTAGCTGGGATTACAGGCGCCCACCACCACACCTGGCTAATTTTTGTATTTTTAGTACAGATGGGGTTTCACCATGTTGGCCAGGCTGGTCTTGAACTCCTGACCTCAAGTGATCTGCCCGCCTCGGGCTCCAAAAGTGCTGAGATTTAGGCGTGAGCCGCCACACCCAGCCATGGTTATACAATCTTTAGCCGAGTCCAGTGAGTCCCAGGCAATGTTAAGTTCTATTACAATCTGGAATGTCAGATCCAATAATTCCTGGCTCGCCAGAACCCTCTGACTCTACAGGAAGTAGCCTGTGGAATAGCCCATTTTTGCTACCTTCTCTGAATGAAGACTTAAGTTAGGCAGAACAGAGTAAGAAAGAACCATCACTGCAGGACTTACTGAACAGGTTATTCCAGGCCCTATTTGTCTTTTCCTCAGACTCCGTTTGTTGGAAAACGAGTACCTTGTGATGTTCCAAGTTTTTAAGCAATTCTTCACAGTAACATGGAATCCCAGAGCTTCCCTCCACCAGGTACCTGTAGTGAAAACAAGGCAATCTGTTTACACTGAAGATACATCTTTCAGGAAGGAAAAACATTTAAGTCTTCTCAATCACTTGAAAATAATTTCTTGTCATTCTTCATTTGTTTCTGTTTGTTTTCAATTTTCAGGCATTGCTTTGTTTTCTTTTCATTTCACTTATGTGTGTATACAATAAGTGTGCACACACTTTATTTATAGTTTTTAAAACAGACATTGGAAGGATAAACCAAAAACTAATCAAAATGGTTACCTATAGGATAAGGGAGGGAAGCAAGACTAAGGATGTACCTTTTTGGCTTTGGAAAGATATACATGTTCTATATAATTTAAACAGAGAGAAAGGGAGAGAGAGAGAGAGAGAGAAACAGAGAGAGTGAGTGCCAAATTGGTGCCTGGAGTGATCTTAAATGAGCCTTTATTCAAGACATCTTTCTTCCAGAAGGAGGGCAACCTCATTGCAGATACTAAGATGGGCTGTGAACAGCCAGCTAAAGAAGAAACATTCCCTATGTTGTTAAGGTGACTGCTGTCAGGACCCCAGGAGAGCTGGGCTCCGTGGCTCACACCTGTAATCCCAGCACTTTGAGAGGCCGAGGAGGGCGGATCACCTGAGGTCGGGAGTTCAAGACCAGCCTGATCAACGTGGATAAACCTCATCTCTACTAAATACAAAATTAGCTGGGCGTCATGGGGCATGCCTGCAATCCCAGCTACTCAGGAGGCTGAGGCAGGAGAATTGCTTGAACTTGGGAGGTGAAGGTTGCGGTGAGCGGAGATTGCGCCATTGCACTCCAGCCTGGGCAACAAGAGCGAAACTAGGTCTAAAAAACAAACAAAAACAAAAAACAAACAAAAAAACCCAAAGGAAACCCCAGGAGAGGAACCACTGAAAAGCTCAGAGAGCACTCACCAGTGAGTCAGCTTTCCACATCCGCCATAGACAGAGAACACCAATACCAGACCACACCATTGCCAGCCAGGTAAGACCTTGCTTAGTTGCAGGTCATAGTCTTTTTTTTTTTTTTTTTTGAGACGGAGTCTCGCTCTGTCGCCCAGGCTGGAGTGCAGTGGCCAGTTCTCAGCTCACTGCAAGCTCCGCCTCCCGGGTTTACGCCATTCTTCTGCCTCAGCCTCCCGAGTAGCTGGGACTACAGGCGCCCGCCACCTCACCCGGCTAGTTTTTGTATTTTTTAGTAGAGACGGGGTTTCACCGTGTTAGCCAGGATGGTCTCGATCTCCTGACCTCATGATCCGCCCGTCTCGGCCTCCCAAAGTGCTGGGATTACAGGCTTGAGCCACTGCGCCCGGCCTGCAGGTCATAGTCTTTAACGCTTACCAGTTTGCCTTTCCTGTCACTTGCCCGTAACAATGCTCTTCTTCACTGCAGGTGAAAGTGAGTATACCCATAGCCCCCATGATGAAAGGGAAACAGAGCCTTTCACTAAGCAAAGTTGGAGAAGGCGTAACAGGGAGACAACATGGAAAAGGTGAGCAACATCCATCCTACCAAGCATCATGAATGGCCCCTTCAAAAGGTGGACCAGACCAAGCACAGTGGCTCATGCCTGTAATCCCAGCATTTTGGGAAGCTGAGATGGAGGATTGCTTGAGCCCAGGAGTTCAAGATCAGCCTGGGCAACACTGTGAGACCCCATCTCTACAGAAATAAAAAATTTACCAGGGGTACACACCTGTAGTTCTGGCTACTCAGAAAGCTGAGGCAGGAGGATGGCTTGAGCCCAGGAGGTCAAGGCTGCAGTGAGCCATGATGGCACCACTACACTCCAGCCTGGGTGACAGAGTGACACCCTATTTCAAAAGAAAACAAAAAAAAGAAAAGAAAAAATTTTTTAAAGGTGGGGCCAGGAAAGATACTGAAATAGGCACATCAAGACACATACTAAGAAATCTGATGAAGTCTGGACCGAGGGAATGAATGCAGGTGTCAAGAGTTCAGAATAGAAAGAGGTTACTTACAAGTCCAGTTCGTTGGGGATGCAGCTCACATTGAGGTCAAGACAGATCTTTCTGGTGATGTCGTTAGGCTGTACTGCACCAACGGTGATGTAGGTGGTGTTCCTGTTCTTCTTTATGGCACAGGGAATGTCAACAAAGGGACACAGGGACATAATGATGAAGATAGGAACAGTCTGGATAAGCTTCTCCATAAATCTCCAGGAGGTCGAATCCACAAACTGGGCCTCATGAATGATAAGAATAATCCATTCCTCTTTCACTGTCTGGACAAGATACAGAAAGAGAAAGAGAAACACTATAGGATGTCAGGTTTTTTTTTACATACGTATGGGTATGCGTATGTAACCATTGAGTTTCCGGGTTTGCTTATGATGCAGCGAAAGAACTAAGTTCAATTTTTTCTTTCCAGTAACTTTGTATTATTTTTTGTTCCATTAACTTAGAATTTGTGGCTATTTGGACAGAGCTGGCTGGAATGGACTCTTCGTCAAATCTTTGTGTAAAGATAGTGCAAATTTGGAGGATAGATGGAGTTTTAGGGGTACCCACAAAAGCCAACTGAAGTGCTCATTACATAAAAAAACTGGTTTGTTAATTCTGAGTCATTTTAATCTATTGAACAATAAAGTTCTCCTGGGGAAATCTACTTGACATTTATTCAACCAACGTATATTCAGCACATGCTTACTGAGCACCCCCTGGGCTAGGTGTTAAACAAAACTAGTCCTCGCCCTGCTGGCAGCTGATGCTATTCTACTTTGAAATGTGGTATGTGTTACACTTAAAAAACAGATCATGTGTCCCTTTTCTCACATAGACTACCCTTCCCTAAGTAATCTGAATTATTTATTCACTCATCAAGCATTTATTGTGCGTCTATGAGGGTCAGGTGCTGTTCTAGGTACTGGGAATACAGTCTCAAACAAAATATGGAGCCTACGTTTTAGTGTCAACCACTTATGTAACAGGCTCTGCCTTACCACTGCGTAAGGTGTCACAGTGGAGAAAACCCACTCCCCAATTCTCACTGCTCCAGACTGCTAATGGCTGCTTTTTGTTTCCCTCTGAGAAGAGACAGAGTTAACCCATTCTTTCTCTTTGTGCTTGGCAGTCATTATAAAGTGTTACAACCTGCCTTGTTCACATATACATAAGTCTACTCCTACAGCCCCATTCTGTCACCGAATACTTAGCCCTTTGCCTAGCCCTGAGAACTGTTTAATGAGGAGGTAAGCACTGCATTGTTTTGATTTTGACTGGTATCTTTAAAAAGATGGGGAGATAAAAATGTAAGTTTTAATCTAAGGATAGCCTTGTCAATGCATTATTCATAAATTGAAGAGAACAAGGCAGGAACAAAAAAGCATGAATTCAATAATAAAACATTGGCCTGGTTTATTCCAATTTAAAATGAGGATTGGGTTCTCTCTAACGTGAAAAAAAAGTCAACACTTACATTGTACTTACTATGTTCCAAGGACTGCAGGATACTCTTTACATAATTAACTCATTTAATCCTCACAACCTCCATATACAGTGGTACTATTGAATCTATTTACTGAGAAAATTTGGGCACAGAGAGGTTAAGTCACTTGCCCAGGGTCACACAGATAGTTAATGGTCCAAAGACTTGTCAGTACACGATTGAACACAGCTTTGGTAGCAGTTTCCAAACAAGATTCTGCTTCAGCACCAACTGAAAAGTTTTACAACAAAAGTAAACAACTAGATCGATTCCGAGGCCCAATCCACATCCTACTTTTTCAATCTTTAGAGTTAGAACTCACAAATCCATATTTTTAAAGGAGCTTCTTGTAAATACTTGTGATGCAAACAGTCTAAAGCCTGACATTTAAAAACTACTGATATTGTCTTGCCTATGACCTGAAGTGGAGAAGAAGAAAGCTGTATTATAAATATGATATAATGCCATAAACTTATATCGATCATTTATTATGTACAATTATGAGGCACATTGCTCATCAATAGTGATACAGAAATGTTAAGAGACTCTCTGTTCTTAAGGAGCTTACAGGCTGGGTGCGGTGGCTCACGCATGTAATCCCAGCACTTTGGGAGGCTGAGGTGGGGATCACGAGGTCAGGAATTTGAGAACAGCCTGGCCAACATACTGAAACCCCATTTCTACTAAAAATACAAAAATTAGCTGGGTGTGGTGGTGTGTGCCTGTAGTCCCAGCTAGTCGGGAGGCTGAGACAGGAGAATCACTTGAACCTCAGAGGCGGAGGCTGCAGTGAGCCGAGACCGCACGATTGCACTCCAGCCTGGGTGACAGAACAAGACTATGTCACCAAAAAAAAAAAAAAAAAAA
>NW_012113808.1:8134584-8151081 GCF_000951035.1 Colobus angolensis palliatus
AAAAGAGGCTCACGATCTCCTGAGGGAGAGAGAAACAGATATATAAGCAATGAATGGCAATATACCATAATAGTATAGAGTGTATAGTATAACTAGACATGTGTTCAAAGCCTTACAGAAGCCTGGTGGAAGAAGAGTTAGTCATGTCTAGTGATCTGGGGAAGTTCTCACCAAAGAGGTGACATTGAAAGCTGAGCACCATTTCTCTAGGTTAAAAAGAAATCTTTTGGCTTTTATCTTGTTACCACTGGGACTTATTTCGAGGGTATAAAGTATGGGTTGGTGTGATTTGCATATACTCTGAGAATTATAATGAAGGATGAATTGAAGCAGAGAGGTGTGAAGCACAGAATTTTTTGGAAATCTATGGAAACAGTCCAGGAAAAGATGATAAGAGCCTGAACTATGGCAATAGGAAGGGAGGACAAGGAGATTCCAGAGACTCTCTAAGGTAAAAATAGTAGGACTTGGCCATGAGTAAATGTGGGAATGTGGGTGAAAAAGAAGGTAAGGATAACTTTAAATGATACAAAATGGCATAATTTGATACTAATGAAATCAAGGATCAGGGTCAGGATGAGGAAGAAAAGGCACTATAGTAAAAAAATGAATTTGGCATTAGACAATTCAGTGTGAGTCACTACATCCAAGTGGAATATCTAGAAGGTTCTTAGGAATATGGTTTTAGTGTTTATAAGAGAGGTGGGGACTGAAATATAAATTTGGTGATCAATATATAGCAGACAGTCATGATATTACTGGGAGAGAGAGAGAGCTAACTCTTGTTGAGTGTTTCTTATGAAAGAGGCACTGTTCTAAGGGTTTCTACATATAATCTAGTCATTTAAACTTACATCTCAGTGAGCTAAGTACTATTATTTTCCTCCATTTGATAGATGATAAAGCAGAAACGTAGAGAGGGTAAGTCACTGCTTGAGGTTGCTCAGGTAGCAAGTGATAGGCCTGGGGGTTCAAACCTCAGTGGTCTGACTACAGAGTCTGCATATGTAACCACTTTGGTACATTATATCTCAACAAAGCATGAAAAAATGAGGGCTGAGAGAGGCCAGACTCCTAGGAGTGATGTTAAGGGACTCTTTTCAAGGCATCTAAATTCTAAACAGACTTTTAGCTTGAGGTTTGGAAGGATGGAGGAGAATGAAGCACTTTAGGATAAAGCCTTCACATATGCAAAAGCCTCTTGCCAATGCGGTCAAACCACCTGGCTTCGTGGTGATTTGCCCAGTTTTCTTCCCCCAACTTCTTTTATTTATTTATTTTTTTTTGAGACGGAGTCTCACTCTGTCGCCCAGGCTGGAGTGCAGTGGCGCAAAGTCGGCTCACTGCAAGCTCCGCCTCCTGGGTTCACGCCATTCTCTTGCTTCAGCCTCCGGAGTAGCTGGGACTACAGGCGCCTGCCACCATGCCCAGCTAATTTTTTGTATTTTTTTAGTAGAGACGGGGTTTCACCGTGTTAGCCAGGATGGTCTTGATCTCCTGACCTCGTGATCCGCCTGCCTCGGCCTCCCAAAGTGCTAGGATTACAGGCGTGAGCCACCACGCCCGGCCACCCCCAACTTCTTGACCCACAGATGCTCTTACCTGCTCCAAGACCTTCATAAACAATATTTCCAATTGGTTTTGCTTTTCCAAGGTGCTCATCCTGGAAATCTCCCGAGAAATAGGAAACTGTACAAAGAATTATGAGAATATGAAGCGTGGGAAAATAGCAAAGGGAACTACTGGCTGTGCGACTTTGGGCAAAACACTTAACTATTCTGTGTCTTAAAATCCTCATGTGTTAGATAAGTGGTCCCAACCTTTTTGGCTCCAGGGACCAGTTTTGTGGAAAACAGTTTTTCCATGAACTGGGGCAGGGGGGATGATTTTGGGATGATTCAGGTGCATTACATTTATTGTGCACTTTACTTCTATTATTATTACACTGTAATATATGATGAAATAATTATACAACTCACCATAATGTAGATAGGATCAGTGGGAGCCCTGAGCTTGTTTCCTTGCAACTAGATGGTCCCATATGGGGGTGATGGGAGACAGTGACAGATCATCAGGCATTAGATTCTCATAAGGAGCATGCAGCCTAGATCACTTGCATGCACAGTTCACAATAGGGTTCATGCTCCTATGGGAATCTAATGCTGCTGCTGATCTGACAAGAGGAGGAGCTTGGGTGGTAATGTGAGCAATGGGGAGTGGCTATAAATAGAGATGAAGCTTCATTTGCTCACTCACTGGTTACCTCCTGCTGTGTGGTCTGGTTTCTAACAGGCCATGGACTAGTACCAGGGGTTGGGGACCCCTGTGTTAGATAATTCAGGAAAAGACAGGGCACAGTCTCTGCACTGGCATCACTTGTAGGAACAGAGAGACTTTGTGTCCCAGAGTAGCTAGCATAGCTATGATAGAAAGGTAAGAAAAAATTGAGTCAGCAGGTGGTCATTTGGATTTTTTTGAGTATGGTATTTCAAGATACCTCTAATATGTCAAGAATGTGGATGCACATCCAAAGAGGATTGGGAGCCATTTACTCACCATCTGGATACTCCAGAAATACAGACCAAAGAGATGCTGAGTCACAATGCACCAGAGAGGAGTTGCTGTGCCTGCCCATGGTTATTCGTGCAGAAGTATAATACTAGCTAGTTACCTGAACATGGAAAATGTCATTAAGAAGACAGTAGAACTTTTCATCCAACAGTGTCATGACTTTATTTCGAAGGTTGGTCTGTCGTTCTCTATAATGTTTACAAGTGTCCAGGCCTAGGACATTGACCATGAGCATCTGGATGGTATAGAAAGTTTGATGGAAGCTGATCTTAGTCAATGAAATGGCAATGACCCTGTTTGTGAGAAAATCAAGAATCAGAAGAGAGTTTTTAAATATATATTTTTGAAAATAATAAAGGTTAAAGGAAAGTTCTGTCTTCTCATATTCAGCTATAATGATGGAGATTTTCCAAGCTATCTGGCGATTGTTCTTTATTGCTGCTTCTGATATATATACTCCCTCATTCTCCTGTTCCTAAGCCCTGATTAATTTAACCTAGCTAATTCTCTCCTTTCTAGTCCTACTGCCACCCTATACTACCACAAGAGCAAGCCACTCTGACTGGGAGCTTCCATTGCCTAACAGCATGAACCGAGGCCTCCTTTATGTGACACACAAGACTTTCCAGAGCCTCATTCTATCCTTTCTTGCCACTCTCTGCCGAGCAATCTACCCTTCACGACAGCAAGCAGGTGAGAGTTTCCTGAGCACCCAGAGCTGTTTCTCCTCTCCATGCTTTTGCTTATGCTGTCTCCTCAGCCCAGAGTGCTATCACTTCTCATTGCCCCTCATTTGACGTTCTTCTTAAGTCTCAGCTCAGGTGTAGCCTCCTGGAAACTGTCATCAACGTCCCAAGGTTGGCTACATATCCTTTCTTCTCTGAACTTCCACAATTCTCTATTGCATGTCTCTATCATTGCCCTCACTACATTCAACTGTTAATGTTATCTGATATGGTTTGGCTCTGTGTCCTCACCCAAATCTCATCCCGAATTGTAATCCCTGAGAGTCAGGAGAGAGACCTGTTGGGAAGGGATTGGATCATGAGGGTGCTTCCCCCCATGCTGTTCTCATGACAGTGAGGGAGTTCTCATGAGATCTGATGGTTTAAAAGTTTGGCACTTCCTCCTTTGCTCGCTCTCTCCTGCCGCCATATAAGACATGCTTTTCTTCCCCTTTGCCTTCTGTCATGATTCTAATTTTCCTGAGGCCTCCCCAACCATGTGGAACTGTGAGTCAATCACACCTCTTTTCTTTATAAATTGCCCAGTCTCAGGTAGTTCTTTATAGCAGTGTGAAAACGGACTAACACATTATCTCTCTCCTCCTCTTCTGTGAGAGCTCCTTGAGGGCAGAGAGCAGACTTTATTGATATTCAGGGCTTTGGCATTTGTTGACATTTGTCCCCACAAAATTCGTATGTTAAATTCTTAGCCTCTAGGACCTCAAAGTGTGACCTTATTTGAAAAGAGAGTCGTTGCAGATACAATTAGTTAAGATGAGATCATGCTGGAGTAGGGTGGGCCTCTAATCCAATATGACTGATGCCCTTATAAAAAGGTGAAATTTGGACACAAACAACACACAGGGAGAACGCCATGTGAAATGAAGGCAGAGATTAGGGTGATGCTTCTACAAGCCATCTTTGAAACACCAAAGATTGCCAGCAACCACCAGAAGCTAGCAGGTGGGCACGAAACAGATTCTTCCTCATGGTCCAGAGAAGAAAAAATGCCTTGATCTCAAACTCCTACCCCTGAGAACTATGAGACAAATTTCTGTTGTAAGCCACCCATTTGCAGCACTTTTTTAACAGAGGCCCTGGCTAATGAATGCAGCACTTAGTAGTTCCTGAACATAGTAGGAATTCAATAAATGATTGAATATATGAATAAACAAATGTCTTCTGACTGTTGTGAATTATCCCTTCAGCAATGGTAAAGATATTTTAAAACTGGCCTTTCTCAGGCCTAACTTTAATGTGGGATAGAAATATAGTTAAAAATATTATAAGATTAACAAGCATTTTCCCCTCATACTGTTTAGGTTAGCTGGGGAAAGGATATGAGACACTGTAATTATTGTCCTGGTCATCGCTACTGTTATTGAATACCATACTATCTACTTCCATGAGGAAGTGGAATGGATTGTCCCAGAGATAGCCCTCATGATATTCCTTATATGAAAATAAATAAACAATATGAGACAAGTATATTAGATCTGTCTTCCAGGGAAAAATCCAAAGACCTCTCATTCTCTATCAGGACTAAACGGTTTAAACTAGTGATTCCCTGTCAGCTAGCTGGATAAACTTACGTGTTTGTTCTGCAGACCAAATCTAGCCTTGATCTCAACATATATGCCAATTGTCTGAATATTGGGATTACTTAGGAAACTTTAAATAACCAAGCCCTACCTGGCATTAAATCAGGATATCCATGGGTCAGCCCAGTTTCTCTTTTTCTTAGCTCTGTATGTTTATTGTTAGTTATCTATTTAGCACAAGGGTCATGGCATCCAATCATTGTAGGTTATGGATAATTTACATAAGGCAAGTTATAGGAAGGAGAGGAGCATCAGAATAAATCAGGATTCTATGGGTTCACACAGAACAATCATTCCAAGACACTCACCTGTGGTTCTTACCTTGGGCCAGGTACTCAATTTCCGTAAGTATCTTGCTTTTTCCATATCCCCGTAATCCCTCATACATTAAGACTTGGCTGCTGTTAGACATCAAAAATTTCTCCATAGTACACATGAAGTAGTTGATCTCTTTATTACGTCCTGTTATTTTTAGTTTTAAAAAAGAGCAAACTCAGTCAGCATAAAATAGTCTAGAGATATAAAAAGGCACATAGAAACATTCCTTCTAAAAATATCCTTGGGCCAGGCGCGGTGGCTCACTCCTGTAATCCCAGCATTTTGGGAGGCCAAGGCGGGCGGGTCATCTGAGGTCAGGAGTTCGTGACCAGCCTGGCCAACATTATGAAACCCTGTCTCTACTTAAAAAAAAAAAAAAGTTAGCCAGACGTGGTGGCAGGTGCCTGTAGTCCCAGCTACTCAGGAGGCTGAGGCAGGAGAATCGCTTTAACCCAGGAGGCAGAGGTTGCAGTGAGCTGGGATCACACCATTGCATTCCAGTCTGGGTGACAAGCAAAACTCCCTCAAAAAAAAAAAAAAAAACCCAACTTGGAATTTCTCCATGGCATTGTTCACAGACTTTCTTCAAGCCTTATGCACTTTCAAAATTTTTTAAGCTAACCATGTGGTTTTGCAGTTTTATTTGATTAGAAGCTGTGAAGGAAAGTATTCTTATAATGCTCATTATAATGTTTAATTATAGTATAGAAAACTGAGATTTGCTTAGATTACACAACCAGGAATTAAGCCAAGGCTGTCTAACCCTAAAGATTTTTGTTGATGTTGTTCTTTTTTTGTTTGCTTGTTTTTAACACACTAGAAGTAATCTGTAGACTATTGCATTAGGAAATAAGTTTATCAAAGTTAGTTTTCCTACATTAAACAATTATAGATAAAATATTTTTATTTCTGATTCTGTGATAAAGGAAACTTGCCCTCTGTAAATGAAAATTATACTTAATTCAGGGCTACAAAAAGCATTACCAGGGATAAAATTCAATTTGCCTTCAGAAATCATGTACAGATTATTTCTATCATAAGAACAACTTAAATTCTTAGTGAAAATAAATTGTAGGTTTTTTCTGATTATAAAACTAACATATGCTTACTGTAGAAAATATGGAAAACTTGGAAAAGGAAAAGAAAAAAATAAAAATCACCTTGGGTTACAACCCTTATTTTTCTTGTGTGTGTTTAAATACTGTAACAACTCTGGCTGAAATCTGAAACTCTGCTCACAGTCTTTGAAATCTGGGTGTACAGGAAGGAGTTGGAAGAATTGTAATTTCTAAGCAGTGAGCAATTTCTGTCAAAAAAGGTGGAGACTCATTGAGAGCCAACTATTCCTTCTTTGCTGGGCAGATGAATGTGGAGGCCCATTTTGTTATTCACTGATAGAACAAACAAATATCCAGGTATTATCTAATGTCTTTGTTGAAGGACCATTAATCCAAGTGTAGATATTTAATAAAAAGAAGCTAAGTGCTTTGCCTGGTAATAGAAATTTCTGAGTATGGCTTAGTGAGAACTACTCAGCAGACTGTATTGCTTCTTTTGGGTGAAATATTCCCTTTCTGAAAATGCATTTGAACCTCAATTTTGTGAGATGTTTTGTGTTTTTCTTTGGCCTGAATGAAGCTCACATAGGAACTCAGAGGATGAGGCTTAAAAGGCTGCATAGCTGCACACACATATATACACATGTATACATAAGTAACAAACCTGCACGTTGTGCACATGTACCCTAGAACTTAAAGTATAATAATAAAAATAAATAAAAATAAAAAAATAAAGTTTCGTAAGGAAGATTAAAAAAAAAAAAAAAAGGCTGCTAGCTGACTCTTCCAGCTCCCTGTGTTCTACTCATACAGAACACCTACAGGTAGAACCTTATGGATTATCTTTAGCTGGATTCTCAAATGAGGTGGTCTCCTTAACTTGAAATGCCTGCACCTTGTTTCTGTCTAAGCAAAGCCTCAATATCAGGGACTGTTTTATGCAGTTTTTACCCTAAAAAGCCACTATTTATTTATTATAGTTTTGTTGTCAACCATGTTGTTGCAATTGCATTTATAACAGCTCTTGTAAAAGAAGGGCATTTCCCATGCTGCTAGCCTCTGACAATCTGTGTTTGGTTATAGCTTGAAGGAAAGGTATGTGGGCCTGATCTTTTTGTCATACTGGTGGAATCAGGGCAAAAAGGCAACTAGATCAGCCTGAGAAATATACACATAGGCTGCACACAGTGGCTCACGCCTGTAATCCTAGCACTTTGGGAGGCCAAGGCGGGCAGATCACGAGATCAGGAGTTCAAGACCAGCCTGGCCAATATGGTGAAACCCCGTTTCTATTAAAAATACAAAAATTAGCTGGGTGCGGAGGTGCGCACCTGTAATCCCAGCTACCTGGGAGGCTGAGGCAGAAGAATCGCTTGAACTCGGGAGGCAGAGGTTGCAGTGAGCTGAGATCACACCACTGCACTCCAACCTGGGTGAGAGAGTGAGACTCTGTCTCAAAAAAACAAAAAAAGAAATATACACATAATATGTTCTAATGTGACTGTCATGTTGGGTCTGCAGTCTTGTAGAAAGAAGGTTAGGATTCTGTTGCTGTCAATTATTCAAATAAGTATATCCTAGGATGACAAGCAAGGCCTCAGAGGAGGGCGAGAGTGGGTATTCCTTCTCTCTAGCTTCCGGAGTTTTAGAATCTGGACTTAAATGAAGTGATTGGCTTGAAGACCCTGAAAACTACCTGAAAGCAGTGAAAGTGAGGCATTTCTCCTGGCCCAAGTGTTTTTTACAGTTCTGGAACTGTTGCCCTCCTTCGGGCTCTGCTGACACCAAGATTGTGGCCTGATATTTCTCCAAAGTGTGAGACAGAGCCTCCTCTTAATTGTCTTAACACAGTTAAGACCAAGATTTAACTTACGATAAGACTTTCGGGGATGTTTGTGTCTGACAGAAGGAAATTACAAGTGCTACTCGAAGTGGTTGCCTTCAGAATCTACAGGCCAATCTTTGTTGGGTCTCTTCTTTCATAGGTAGATCCCTGCCTCATTTTAGGTCTACTCCTGTCTAATCTCAAGTTATCTTTCGTACAATAAGGGCCCTATCACCAGGAATCACAAAAATATCACTTCCAAATGGATTGTAGACTTAAATATAAAAGGTAAAAACAAAATTTCTGAAAAAAATGCTAGAAAAATATCTCCGTGATTTTTGGGTAATGAAAGGTATCTCATATAGTATACAGAAGCACTAACTATAAAAGACAGGTAAATTTGATTACATTAAAATTAAGAATTCTGTTTATTAAATGCATAACTGAGAGTAAAAAGGCAAGTACAGAGTGGGAAAAGTGATATACAGTACAAACAAATGACAAAGGACCCATTTCTAGAATGTGTAAATAATTCCAAAAGATAATCAAAATACAACCCAGTGGAAAAGTAGGTGAAAAATTGTACAAGTACTTTAAAAAAATGTCTGGGCTGGGCACAGTGGCTCACGCCTGTAATACCAGCACTTTGGGAGGCTGGAGTGGGCAGATCACTTGAAGCTAGGAGTTCAAGACCAGTCTGGCCAATATGGTGAAACCCTATCTCCACTAAAATACAAAAATTAACTGGGCATGGTGGCGGGCACCTGTAATCCCAGCTACTCAGGAGGCTGAGACATGAGAATCACTTGAACCCAGGAGGTAGAGGTTGTAGTGAGCCAAGATTGCTCCATTGTACTCCAACCTGGCAACAGAGTGAGACTCTGTCTCAAAATAAATAAATAAATCAGTCCAAATGGTCAAAAAACTTATGAAAAAGGAGCTCAACCACATCAGGGAAATACAAATGGAAACCATAATAAGATACCACTATATACCCAACAGAATTATTGAAAGGATAAAGATTAATTAAACGAAGTTGTTGCCAAAGATGAAGAACAACTGGAACTCTCTTAACATTCTCGATCAGACTAGAAATAAATACAACCATTTTGGAAAACTACTTGGCATCATCTACCAAAATTGCACCCTTTGTCCCAACAATTTCAGTCCCACATTTTACTCCTACATGTACTCAACAGAAATGCATACATGCGTTCACCAAAAGACTGTGTAAGAATGTTTATGGCAATATTATTCATATGAACCAAAAACTGGAAATAACCCAAATGTTGTACAGCAACAGAATGGGTAAATTGTTGTATATTTATAAAAATGGAATACTACATAGTAATGACAGAGAATGAATTACAGCTACACCCAACAATATGGATGAATTATATAACACACCATTGAGTAAGAGAAAGTATATATAAGGCATATATAATTATACAATGTATGATTCCATCTGTATCAATTTTTTAAACAGGGGAAAGGAAGTAGGAAAGAGCGATCCTGGTGTATTGCTATTTTTCTATTTCTTAACCTGGACGATGATTATATTTTCACTTTGTGATAATTCATTAAGTTTCACACTTATCATTGATGTATCTGCCTGCATGTTTTGTTATAGTTCAATAAAGAAGTTTAAAATCAAGACCTACTACCTACCCAGCAAAGGGTAACACTGCTTTCTGTTGCAGATGAGGCATGCCATACCAAACATGCTGAAGAGAAGAAAAAAAAAAACAAAAAAAACAGATGTTAGATTCAAAACGGAAATATTGAGAGCAAGAGTGACTAGTTCTTAGTCCCCAGAAAGTTTCCTTCTCAATTGCTAACATGAGTCTATCCCCTGACTCAAGGGTTGCAAATGCCAAGAGAAGGAGAAAGGAGGAGAAGGTCTTACTTGATAGTGGAGAATCCAAAGAACTCAGGTAGCATCTGTTTCCATAGCACCTGGCACATTGTTCAATAAATGCTTGTTGAGTCTGCACTGGTAGAGGAAACCCCTTTCTGGGGAGATCAGACACCTGATATATGGCCCAATAGACTTCAGTGTGGTGCAGAGTCACACATTCTGCAAAAATTCCACCAGTTGCTTAAACAATAATAGCACACCTTTTTTTTTTTTTTTTTTTTGAGACAGAATCTCATTCTGTCGCCCAGGCTGGACTGCAGTGGCCAGATCTCAGCTCACTGCAAGCTCCGCCTCCCGGGTTTCTTACGCCATTCTCCTGCCTCAGCCTCCCGAGTAGCTGGGACTACAGGCGGCCGCCACCTCGCCCGGCTAGTTTTTTGTATTTTTTAGTAGAGACGGGGTTTCACCATGTTAGCCAGGATGGTCTCGATCTCCTGACCTTGTAGCACACCTTTTTTTAAGCACATGCTATGTGTCTGGTGCAGTTCCAAGTGCTTTACATGCATCATTTTCTTTAATCCTGACAAAAACACTCTTCAGAAGTACTACTTGGCCGGGAGCAGTGGCTCACGCCTGTAATCCCAGCACTGTGGGAGGCCGAGGCGGGCAGATCACGAGGTCAGCAGATCGAGACCATCCTGGCTAACACGGTGAAACCCCGTCTCTGCCAAAAATACAAAATGAAATTAACCGGGCATGGTGGCGGGCGCCTGTAGTCCCAGCTCCTCGGGGAGGCTGAGGCAGGAGAACGGCGTGAACCTGGGAGGCGGAGCTTGCGGTGAGCCGAGATCGCGCCACTGCACTCCAGCCTGGGCGACCGAGCGAGACTCCGTCTAAAAAAAGAAAGAAAGAAAGAAAAAAGCACTACGGGCCAGGCGCAGTGGCTCACACTTGTAATCCCAGCACTTTGGGAGGCCGAAGCAGGTGAATCATCTGACGTCAGGAGTTTGAGACCAGCCTGACCAACATGGTGAAACTCTGTCTCTACTAAAAATACAAAAATTAGCTGGACGTGGTGACACGCACCTATCATTCCAGCTACTCTGGAGGCTGAGGCAGGAGAATCGCTTGAACCCAGGAGACGGAGGTTGTAGTGAGCCAAGATCATGCCATTGCATTCCATCCTGGGCAACAAGAACAAAGTTCCATCTCAAAAAAAAAAAAAGAAAAAAAAAAGTAGTGACTATTATGTTCATTTTGCCAGTAAGGAAATTCAGGCACAAAGAGTTTAATTGCCCAAGACCCCATAGCAGGTGGTAACACAGGATACTGACAGTGTCCCAGCATAGGCCAGGGTGCATATGTTTCCTCACTCCATAACAGTATCTCTTGAAGAAGCCTTTTACTCAAAATGGATTATGCCCTTCTCTGAACTACAATACTACTTTGTTATGCCTCTCTTATAGCATATATCAAAGGTTCCCATGTAACGTACAGCTAAGTGTGTGTATGTTGGTCTTCCCCACTTGATTGTGAATTTTCTGGGCAGGAACTAGGTCCTGTTCATATGTGTATGTGTATTTCTACACTCTTTTATCTGCAGAGATGGTACAGAAAAATCATGAAGAGTGCAGGCTTTGGGATCAGATAGTCCTGGATTTGCATAGTAAACTGACTGCATTAATGGCCCCAGTACCTGTATCTATGCCCTTTGCCATGTAACTTGGCAGAGTCCTCTCATTCTGGACTCAGCCTTGTGAATGCTTTCGTCAATGGACTATCTGCAAACATAAGACAGGAAGAGGCTTGAAAAATGCTTTTGCATTGGGCCTGCTCTCTTGCTCCTCCAATATTGCCAGGACAAACATACTGGATGGAAGATGAGACACATAGAACCTAATTGCCCTAATTATCCCAACTGAGGCCACTAGGTTGGCTGACAGCCTGTTGAACCCCAGGCATGTGAATAAGCCAAGACAACATCAACCAAATCCAGCCAAGATCAATTGAACCCCACATTTGTGAGAAAAACAAATGTTTATTTTTGCACACCACTGAGGTTTTGTGATTGCCCGTAAGGCCACATTATTGTGACTGAATCTTGACTCCATTGCACACTATATATATGGCCATAGACAAGACATTTAACATCTCTGAGCCTCAGTTTTTGAATTTATAAAATGGAAATTATAATAGTTTCTATCTCATATGGTCAATATTAAGACTAAATTATATATTTTGAGGCAAAGTACCTGATGTTTAATAAGTACTCACTAAAAATTATTATTCATTCATGTATTCAAACTGCACTTTATTGATGGCCTTTGTACACCAAGCACAGTGCTAAGCCTCAGGAATACTGAAGTGAATAATAAAGACACTTTGACCCAACTGCAGCCCTGGTTCTCTTATCTGACTCTTGAAGACCTTGATTCTAGCTTGCTAACAAAAAGAATAACAACTTTCTGCTTTCCGTGCTATTCATTTATTCATCATTATTGAGGACCTCCTGTATATCAAGCACTGGGGATATAAGAATAAAGAAATAATTAGTATCTTCAAAGAGTTCACAGTGTAACAAGTGAAAAGTATAGCAAGTGAATAATTGTGATACAGGGTGAGGAGTGTTCTAATAGAGTCATATGCTATAGGAGGAAAAAAGGAAGAGGAAGGAGGAAGACAAAGGAGGAAAGAGCTTAACTGTCTAGCTGGGATGGGGAATTCATAGAGGAATGTCTATGAATCCCTCGAGCTAGGTTTCAAAAATTGGCTGTGGTTTTCCCAATAAACCAGGAGTGGGTGGGTGCTGATGAGGACAATCTACTTAAACAACCCAGAGGAGGGGGCACAGGAGGAGATGCATTTGGAAAGGCAGGTGGTACCTTGTAGATCATTGCAAAGATTTTGAACATCACCATGAAAATGACTAAAAGCTATTGAAGGATTTTAAGCTTCAAAGTGACACCCATAAATCGATGCTGAGCTTTTGGGGAATGTATTTCACTAAAGACTTAGAGGAGGAATAATATCTACACTCTTCTAACCCTATTCAGCATATGGTTGACATAATTAGTAAATATTTAATGGTTGGTGATTGGGTCCATTTAAGTGCAAATAGATACTCAAATGAGAGGATTTTTTCTTTGGTTTGTACAACTTTGAAGAATCACCCTCATATTCTCAGATCTGAGGAGAGAATGGGTTCTTCCACCATGCCATAGTGTCAGTCGGACGGAGGAAAGATTAAGGATTTTGAAGTCTGGGACTTGGTCTGGGGAAAGCATAGATTTCAACTTCTTGAATTGGCTCCAAATCTTAAACGGGTGATTGCTTTGCTATCATAATTCTCCCACTTCTTTACTAAAATATACTTCAAAATTAATGCTCCACACTCACACTTTCTCAGTACGGCCCAAATACTGATACAATGGTCCAGAATCTACAACACCTTTCATAACTTTCTTTGGAAGCTCTTTAAAAAAGTAGGCTGGTAGGTTGCTGCCGTTGTAGGTGACAGAGTCACAGGTCACAATTCCTGGGTAGTACATCATCATCCTGGCAGCTATGTTGACTTTTTGACCAATGACTATAACAAGAAAGATAAAGTCAAAGATCAGGGAAATAACAGCCATTGAACTGAATGTAATTTGAAACATACTGTCCCCAAATAGCATGTTTACCCTTTACTCCCTTTGTCTCTCATGAATGACATACAAATCTAGCCTCAAGACCCATATTCAGCCAATGGCTGTTAACGAAATATGCAGGGAGTTAAGTAGCCATTAGCAAAGTTTCTGCCTCACCTGGGAGGCCAAGAGAATCGTCTGCTCAGGGATGGAAGGGCCTTGAGTATGGAGCAGGCTCTGTAACTAGGATGGCCACAGCACTGAAGGCTCTCACAGAAGGTGTAAACTGGTCTTCTAATACAAGGTGGACAAACACAAGCTCGGGCCTGGGGTACTGATCCCCATATGAGACACAAAATTGTGTCTGTATGCTCCTATAAATAAACCTTCATTTGGCAATTTCTTGACTTAGTAAATGAGCTAGAAGAGGCGTGCATGGAGAATTGAAGCACAGGCTCTGAAGGCAAACTGTGCAGGGTTGAACACCAGCTCTACCTCTAACTATGTGCAAATTACTTGGGGCAATGACTTTAAATAACTCCTCATGCCTCCATTCTCTAACCTATAAAATAGGGATGATAATAGTATCTATCTCAGAGGGTAGTTTATGAAGATTAATGAGTTAATACACGCTTATCACTTTGAACAGCGGCTGGCTGCTTGTAAGCCCTCAATTAATATTACTACAAGTGAGGTAGCAAATGTGTCACTTTAACATAAACTTGAATACTTCTCAACAAGATACTCTTTTAAAAAACTATTTATTGTGGAGAAATTTGACCATAAAATAAAATATAATTTAATGAATTTCCGTATACCCATCACCCCATCCCAATAAGCCATTAGCCCATCTCCAATCCTGCCCCATCCTCACCCCCATACACTCCCCACCCTGTGTACTTTCGAAGAAAATCTCAGACATTGTATCATTTCAGACATAACTATCTTGGTATTTTACATATATTCAGTATTTCAGATGCATTATTGCTGAAAATCTTAAACCCTGATAGGATGGAAGACGGAAGTAATAGAGTCGTGAAATCTGGAACATTTACTTATTACTACTCTCTTTTGAGAGTATCATTATTTTTCAGTAATATCAACATTCATAATTTTTAAGGAGTTCTAGCCTATTCCAGGAATTAAGAGAAGTAACTACTTATTGTTAACAGGAAATTATTACAGGAGTCCCTCATTCCGTCAACATATAGCCTCCCACTGCTCCCCTCCCATGACTACATATTTCTCATACTCATGCGTAGCCCCAGAAATGCACACTCTGCAAGCATTGAGAGCTCCATGGCTTGGCTACATCTGGAAGACTTTCTGAGGACAGGGCTCATGTCTCACTCATTTTTGTGCTTCCTCCCACAAAGCCCGGTGGCAAGGTGCTGTGTTTGAGGAAAGAAAAGTGGAGATGAGCTGACTCAGCACACCTGTGTACTCGTGTCTCACAGTGTGTCCAACGATCCCACAGAAGACAATCCCACTGGCAACGCCGATGGATACAGTTCTGGTGCAGGGGAGACAAGATTTGTGGGGAAAGAGATAAAGATAATGAGCACAGAGAAAGTGGGAAGGGTGGGAAATAATGCCTGGGTTGGGAAAGGATTTTCTCTATCAGTTGGAATTAGTTTATGGCATTTCTACATGGCCCGGAGATGTGAGGGAGGAACAACAGTGTAAGACACAGGACTAAGTTCTTAATTAATTCTTCTTTCTTTCTGGTTCCCTGCATGCCCTCCCTACGTATGCCTCAAAAGGGTCAGGGACCACTGGGTGGGACCAGGGTCAACACTCACTGGATTTTGTGAACTTGAGAGCAGAAGTCAAATATATCCATAGCACATTCCAGAGCATGAGTGAGCTCGTCAGCTACCTTTTCCCCAGGGAAGCCAAAGACACAGAGGAAAGAGCAGCCCTGTGAGGGAGAGAGACAGCAACCACAGCTGATGGACAGTGTGCTTTCAACTGACCGGCCAGAAGGCTCAACAGAGAGCTGGCGGCAATTTTCGGCTTCTGAATCAGATTTCATCAGATTTCTCTCACAGTATTTTATTTTTAGTACACTTCAATCTCTTCTACTGCATCATCAACAGGAGGGCTTGAGCCCTGGAAAAGGGCTTGTTTTGCTCCAGATGTAGTGAATAGGGCTGAGCTATCTGTGTGCATGCTCCAGCCTACTCTCTCCTGTGGCCAAGGTCCGTGCTGCAAGGTGCTCAGTTTAAGTCTATGAAGCAGCAGCACAGAGCAGTGGAAAAGGCACCAGCTCTGGAAACAGAAAGTCTCTGTTCTCAAGCCACTTCTCTACTGTGGAAACTTAGAGAAGTCAATTACAATCTAGGAACTTCCATTTATCTATCTGAAAATGGATATACTGTAGACCTGCTGAGATGCTTTTGCCTACTAAAACAATTAATATGTTACATATTCAAAAAGTCATTGTAAACTATAAAGTACTTTGCAGATACTGTTATCATTCTTAGGGATAAAGGCTTAGGCTGTGAGTAGGTTTTCTTATCATAAAGCTAACTGTTCCATGCAATGATTCAACTCTAAAGCTTGGCATTTGTAGTATTAGTCACTTAAAAAATGACCTCAGTCAGGTGCTGTTGTCTGTAAGAAAAGGGTATTGTGAATAAAGGATGATGGGTTGAAATTTTGAGTTTTTGACATGTTACATCCTGATAAAATGCAAAGAACACTAAAATACCTCAGTTTCTTCAACCCTCTCCAAAAGAATTTGATCAACTGTTAGATCTTTAAAAGAACTGGGATCTGCCTTGACGTGAAGGGAGAAACCCTGCTTCTTTCCTTTTTTTTTTTTGAGACGGAGTCTTGCTGTGTCGCCCAGGCTGGAGTGCAGTGGCGCGATCTCGGCTCACTGCAAGCTCCGCCTCCCGGGTTCACGCCAT
>NW_012113808.1:8151191-8156196 GCF_000951035.1 Colobus angolensis palliatus
CCAGGATGGTCTTGATCTCCTGACCTCGTGATCCACCCGCCTTGGCCTCCCAAAGTGCTGGGATTACAGGCTTGAGCCACCGCGCCTGGCCCCCTGCTTCTAGGTATGTGTAAAGAGGGCCACCCCTTTGGGGGAAGCAGGGAGCCCATTTTGCCTGCAAATTTATGTAGTGGCCTGGCAAGAGCTTTTGATTCCCCCAGCTCTCATTTATTGCGTGCTGACTCTAAGACAGGCATTACACCAAGTGCCTCACACATTTACATTATTTAAAACTTTCCACAATCATTTGAGGCAAATACTATCCCCATTCAAAGAGGAATAAACCCAGGCTCAGAGAAGTTCAATGACTTGCTAAGTCTCACAGCTGGGAATCTTGGGAGCCACGTCTGCAAGACACGAAAGACTGTTCTCTTAGATTCTACACTCTTTTCTTATGATACCCATGAGTCAATATTAAAGAAGATACTGGAGGCACCAGGCTGGAAGTAATCCCTTTCCCAGAACTCCCATAGCACAGAGTTAGTTCGTCTCATATGGAAAGCATGCTTCATCTTCTATGAAATGCTCAATAAATGTTTGTTGTATTAGTGAGTGAGTGAATGTAGGGCAGTAAGTCAGTGCTCTGCTTTTAATACACAAAAGGAATTGAGATGGGAAATCAATTCTCACATATGCATCTGTGGTCCTTTGTTCATCACATCACTTTTCTCTAAATTGATTAAGAACAAAGTGAAGACCAGGCGCAGTGGCTCACGCCTGTAATCCCGGCACTTTGGGAGGCCTAGGCAGGTGGATCACTTGAGGTCAGGAATTCGAGACCCACCTGGCCAACATGGCGAAACCCCGTCTCTACTAAAAATACAAAACTTAGCTGGGTGTGGTGGTGCATGCCTGTAATCCCAGCTACTCAGGAGGCTGAGTCAAGAGAATCACTTGAACCCGGGAGGTGGAGGTTGCAGTAAGCCGAGATTGCACCACTGCATTCCAGCCTGGGCAACAGAGCAAGATTCTATCTCAAAAAAAAAAAAAAAAAAAAGAACAGAGTGAAAACACCTGGGAGCCAGATGCAGTGCCCTCCCTGCCATAGATGAAAATAAAGGGGGAACTGGAGGTGTTGACATGGCAAGTGGGCATTCTTGGAAACAAGCTTCTGGGGTGTGAAGGTTACTAGACTCTTGACCCGAAACCACCCCCAGGTAATACATCATGTGCTGGGCTGGAGACTTATGTGTAGTGAGAGGTAGCCCAGCGTAGTGAGCTCAGATGGGGATGGCAGACTGCCTGGGTTTGAATCCCAGCCTCCCCCTTTACTAGCTTGATGATCATGAGCAAAACGTAATCTCACCTTGTCCTGGCATCCTAATCTCTGTTTCAGCATCCTCATCTATATAATGAGGATAATGACAAGAGCACCTACTGCTCAGAGTGGTCACGAGGATGAAATGAGTCAATACAGATCAAGTCCTGAGAACAGTGCCTGGCACAGAGTAAGTGCCATATCCACAATAGAAGTTGTAATTATAAAGACTGGCCTTCTAGGTTAAATTTCTTTTTTTTGTTTGGTTGAGACGGAATCTCACTATATAGCCCAGGCTGGAGTGCAGTGGCGCGATCTCAGCTCACCACAACCTCCGCCTCTCAGGTTCAAGCCATTGTCCTGCCTCAGCCTCCTGAGTAGCTGAGATTACAGGCACTTGCCACCACACCTGGCTAATTTTTGTATTTTTAGTAGAGACAGGGTTTCACTATGTTGGCTAGGCTGATCTTGAACTCCTGACCTTAAGTGATTCATCTGCCTCGGCCTCCCAAAGAGCTGGGATTACAGGCATGAGCCACCGCGCCCAGCCTCTAGGTTAAATTTCCCATGTCTATTCTCTCCGTCTCACCAATGTGCTTGTCCATGAATGCTAACCTCAAACTATTGGTAGGTTCCCATCCCATAGTTCACACTTACCTTGTCAAACATGAAGACTTTATTGATTTGGCCTTGGAAGATCTTCAGGACAGAAGTGATGTGCATATAGGCATTCTGGATGGCTGGGCCTATCTCTTCTGCTTTGTCTTGGTCTTCAAACATCAGGTTCACAAACATAATCGTCACTGGGCGAAGCTCAGACAAATAGCCCTGAAGTTGTTTGTCATCAATCTGCAAAGTGGACAGCAGCTTTCTGTAGGTGTCCTTGGCAGTGGATCCCTCCCCCAACACAGCCCCCACCTCATACCTGAAATCATCTAGGGAATGTCTACCTCAGAATGTGTGAGGTAAAACATGACAGAGCCAGCATGCCTGAAGTCGAGCAGATGGAAATAGAACCAAAATCCCTCTCTTCCAGTGGGGACTTATGCATGTGTTAATTTTTGGCCAGCAACCACTCCATTACCCCAACTGCTGGCTTCCTCATGCCAATATGAGCCATCGCAATAAGGGAAAGAACTACTGTTCTTTTTGGCTCTCTTATTTTTTAAAAAAATTTTTAAAAATTTTAATTTTTGTAGATCTATAGTAGATGTACATATTTATGTGTTACATGAGATATTTTGATACAGGCATGCAATGTGTGATCATCACATCAGGGTAAATGGATTATTCATCCCCTCAAGCGTTTATCCTTTGTGTTACAAACAATCCAATTATATTCTTTTAGTTATTTTTAAAATGTATGGTTGTATTAGTCCGTTCTCCCACTGCTATAAAGAACTACTTGAGACTGGGTAATTTACAAAGAAATGAGGTTTAATTGACTCACAGTTCCCTGGGCTGTACAGGAAGCATGGCTGGAGAGGACTGAAACTTATAATATGGGGGAAGATGAAGGAGAAGCAGGCACGTCTTATATGGCCAGAGGAGAGCAAGGGGAAGTGCTACACACTTTTAAACAACCAGATCCCATGAGAACTCATTCACTATCATGAGAACAGCAAGGGTGTAATCTACCCCTATGATCCAATCACCTTCTACCAGTCCCCTCCACTAACATTGGGGATTATAATTCGACTTGAGATTTGGGAGGGGATACAAATCCAAATCATATCAATGATTAAATTATTTTTTACTATAGTTACCCTGTTGTGCTAGCAAATACTAGGTCTTTCTCATTCTTTCTCTTTTTTTGTACTCACCGACCATCCCCAGTTCCTCCTCATCTCCCACTACCCTTCCCAGCCTTTGATAGCCATCCTTATATTCTCTATCCCCATGAGTTCAATGGTTTTATTTTTTATTTTTATTTTTTTGAGATGGAGTCTCGCTCTGTTCCTCAGGCTGGAGTGAAGTGGCACGATCTCAGCTCACTGCAACCTCTGCCTCCTGGGTTCAAGTGATTCTCCTCCCTTGGCTTCCTGAGTAGCTGGAATTACAGGCATGTACCACCACACCTGGCTAATTTCTGTATTTTTAGTAGAGATGAGGTTTCACCATGTTGGTCAGGCTGGTCTCGAACTCCTGACCTCATGATCTGCCCGCCTCGGCCTCCCAAAGTGCTGGGATTACAGGCATGAGCCACCATGCCCAGCCCAACAGTTTTAATTTTTAGCTCCCACAATTAAGTGTGAACATGCGGTTTTCTCTTTCTATACCTGGTTTATTTCACTTAACATATTGACCTCCAGTTCCATTCATGTTGTTGCAAATGACAGATCTCATTCTTTTTTATGACTGAATAGTACTTCGTTGCGTATATGTACCACATTTTCTTTATCCATTTCTCTGTTCATGGATACAAGTTGCTTCCAAGTCTTGACTATTGTGAATAGCACTGCGGTAAACATGGGAGTGCAGATATCTCTTCAATATATTGATTTCTTTTGAGTATGTATCTAGGAGTAGAATTTCTAGATTGTATGGTAGCTCTATTTTTTAGCTTTTTGAGGAGCTTTCAAACTGTTCTCCATGGTGGTTGTGCTAATTTACATTCTCATTAACAGTGTACAAGGAGTCCCTTTTTTCCACATCCTGTCCAGCATTTGTTATTGCCTGTCTTTTGGATAAAAGTCATTTTAACTGGGATGAGATGATAATCTTACTGTAGTTTTGATTTTCATTTATCTGATGATCAATGATGTTGAGCACCTTTTCACATATTTGTTTGCCATTTGTATGTCTTCCTTTGAGAAATGTCTATTTAGTTTTTTTTTTTTTGAGACGGAGTCTCATTCTGTTGCCTGGGCCGGAGTGCAGTGGCACATCTCAGCTCACTGCAACCTCTGCCTCCCGGGTTCAAGAGATTCTCTTGCTTCAGCCTCCTGAGTAGCTGGGATTACAGGCACCTGCCACTACGCCCAAATACTTTTTTGTATTTTTAGTAGAGATGGGGTTTCACCATGTTGGCCAGGCTGGTCAGGCTGGTCTTGAACTCCTGATCTCATGATTTGCCTGCCTTGGCCTTCCAAAGTGCTGGGATTACAGGTGTGAGCCACCGTGCCTGGCCTTATTCAGATCTTTTACCCATTTTTTAAATTGGATTATTAGATTTTTTTCTATAGAGCTGTTGGAGCACCTTATATATTCTGGAGATTAATTCCTTGTCATATGGGAAGTTTGCAAATACTTTCTTCCATTTCTTCACTTTGTTGACAGTTTCTTTTGCTATGCAGAAACTTTTAAAACTTCATGTTAAAATCAATGTGCAAAACCCACAAGCATTCCTATACACCAATAACAGACAGAGAGCCAAATCATGAGTGAATTCCCATTCACAATTGCTTCAAAGAGAATAAAATACCTAGGAATCCAACTTACGAGGGATGTGAAGGACCTCTTCAAGGAACTACAAACCACTGCTCAATGAAAGAAAAGAGGACACAAACAAATGGAAGAACATTCCATGCTCATGGAGAGGAAGAATCAATATCATGAAAATGGCCATACTGCCCAAGGTAATTTATAGATTCAATGCCATCCCCATCAAGCTACCAATGACTTTCTTTACAGAATTGGAAAAAACTACTTTACAGTTCATATGGAACAAAAAAAGAGCCCACATTGCCAAGGCAATCCTAAGCCAAA
>NW_012113808.1:8157000-8160979 GCF_000951035.1 Colobus angolensis palliatus
GATTCCTCAAGGATCTAGAACTAGAAATACCATTTGACCCAGCCATCTCATTACTGGGTATATACCCAAAGGATTATAAATCATGCTGCTATAAAGACACATGCAACATATGTTTATTGCAGCACTATTCACAATAGCAAAGACCTGGAACCAACCCAAATGTCCATCAATGATAGAATGGATTAAGGAAATGTGGCACATATACACAATGGAATACTATGCAGCCATAAAAAGGATGAGTTCACGTCCTTTGTAGGGACATGGGTGAAGCTGGAAACCATCATTCTGAGCAAACTACCACAAGGACAGAAAACCAAATGCCGCATGTTCTCACTCATAGGTGGGAATTGAACAGTGAGAACACTTGGACACAGGGTGGGGGACATCACACACTGGGGCCTGTCATGGAGTGGGGGGAGGGGAGAGGGATAGCATTAGGAGATATACCTAATGTAAATGATGAGTTAATGGGTGCAGCACACCAAAATGGCACATGTGTACATATGTAACAAACCTGCACATTGTGCACATGTACCCTAGAACTTAAAGTATAATTAAAAAAAATACAAAAATAAAAGATTAAAAAAACTCATAAATGAAACTGTCTACGTTTTTATCTGATAAAATAATTCTAAAAAAAAAAAAAAACTTGATCTTATCCCATCTGTCCATTTTTGCTTTGGTTGCCTGTGTTTGTGGGATGTTACTCAAGAAATCTTTGCCCACTCCAATGTCCTTGAGAGTTTCCCCAATGTTTTCTTATAGTAGTTTCATAGTTTGAGGTCTCAAAGTCTTTAATCCATTTTGACTTGATTTTTGTATATAGCGAGAGATAGGAGCCTAGTTTCATTCATCTGCATATGGATATCCAGTTTTTCCCAGCACAATTTATTGAAGGGATTGTCTTTTCCTTAATGTATATTCTTGGCTCTTTTGTCAAAAATTAGTTCACTGTAGATGTATGAATTTATTATTTGCTGTTCCGTTCCACTGGTCTATGTGTCTGTTTTTATGCCAGTACTATGCTATTTGGGTTGCTATAGCTCTGTGGTATAATTTGAAGTCAGGTAATATGATTCCTCCTGATTTATTCTTTGTTCTTAGGATAGCTTTGGCTACTCTGGGTCTTTTGTGGCTCCATGTAAATTTGAGAATTTTTTCTATTTCTGTGAAGAATGTCATTGGTATTTTGATAGGTATTGCATTGAATCTGTAAATTGCTTTGGTTAGTACGAATATTTTTCCAATCTATGAACATGGAATATCTTTTATTTTTTTTGCAGACTCTTCAGTTTCTTGCGCCAACATTTTATAGTTTTCATGGTAGAGATCTTTCACTTCTTGGGTTAATTACTAGGTACTTTATTTTATTTTTAGCTACTGTTAACAGGATTACTTTCTTGACTTCTTTTTCAGATTGTTCACTGTTAGCATATAGAAATGCTGATTTTTGTATGATGATTTTGTATACTGTGACTTTGTTGAATTTGTTTATCAGTTCTAATGGTTTTTTGGTGGAGTCTTTAGGTTTTTCCAAATATAATAAGATAATCTGAAAACAAGGATAATTTGACTTTTTCGTTTCCAATTTGTATGCCATTTCTTTCTTTCTCTTGTCTGATTACATAGGACTTCCAGTATTATGTTGAAAAACAGGCCGGGTGCGGTGGCTCAAGCCTGTAATCCCAGCACTTTGGGAGGCCGAGACAGGCGGATCACGAGGTCAGGAGATCGAGACCATCCTGGCTAACATGGTGAAACCCCGTCTCTACTAAAAAATACAAAAAACTAGCCAGGCGACGTGGCGGGCGCCTGTAGTCCCAGCTGCTTGGGAGGCTGAGGCAGGAGAATGGCGTAAACCCAGGAGGCGGAGCTTGCAGTGAGCTGAGACCCGGCCACTGCACTCCAGCCTGGGCGGCAGAGTGAGACTCCATCTCAAAGAAAAAAAAAAAAAGAAAAAAAAAAAGAAAAACAGTGGTAAAGTGGGCATCCTCGTGTTCTAGATCTTAGAGGAAAGGCTTTCAGTTTCTCCCTATTCAGCATGATACTAGTGGTTGGTCTATTGTATATGGCTTTTCTTATGTTGAGGTATGTTCCTTCTATACACAGTTTTTTGGGAATTTTTATCATGAAGGGATGTTGAATTTTACCAAACAAAAGATTTCTTCAGGGTCCAATCTTGGTAGGATGCATGTGTATAGGAGTTTATCCATTTCTTCCAAATTTTCCAATTTATTGGCATATAGTTGCTCATAGTAGCCACGAATGATCCTTTGAATTTCTGTGATATCAGTTATAATGTCTCCTCTTTCATTTCTGATTTTATTTATTTGGGTCTTTTCTCTTGTTTTCTTAGTTAGCATGGCTGAAAGTTTCTAAATTCCTTCTCTGTGTTATCTTGAATTTCTTTGAGTTCCTCAAACAGCTTTTTTGAATTACCTGTCTGAAAGGTCACATGTCTGTGTTTCTCCATCCTGGTGCCTTATTTAGTTCCTTTGTGAGGTCATGTTTTCCCGGATGGTTTTGATACTTGTGGAAGTTCGTCAGTGTCTGGACATTGAAGAGTTAGGTATTTATTGTAGTCTTTGACATTTAGGCTTGTTTGTACCTGTCCTCCTTGGGAAGGCTTTCCATATATTCAAAAAAACTTGGGTGTTGTGATCTAAGCCATATCTGCATTACAGAGCACCCCAAGTGCAGTAATGCTATGGTTCTTGCAGACTCATAGAGGTATCACCTTTGTGGTCTTAAATAAGATCCAGAAGGATTCTCTGGATTACCAGGCAGAGACTTTTGTTCTCTTCCCTTACTTTCTCCCAAACAAACGGAGTCTCTATTTCTCTGTGCTGAGCTGCTTGGAGCTGGGGGTGGAGTCACACAAGCACCCTTGTGGCTACCATCACTGAGACTGCACTGGGTCAGACCTGAAGCCAGCACAGCACTGGATATTGCCCAAGGCCCAGTGTGACTACTACCAGGCTACCACCTATTTTTGTTCAAGGCCCTAGTGCTCTACAATCAGCAGGTGGCAAAGGCAGCCAGGCACGTGTCTTTCCCTTCAGGGTGACGAGTTCCCTCAGGCCCCATACAGGTCCATAGATGCCATCTGCTAGTTTGGCTCTCTTATTTTTATGGTTAGAAATAAGAATAGCATGCTATGTAATTCAACCTTCTATTCTCATTAGGTTTCTTCTGGAATGTTTTCACATTCTATCCTACACTATGTTCAAACAAACTGAAATCAGTATTATTATCCCCATTTTACTGATTAGATAACTGATGTATGGAGAAGTAACACAACTTTCCCAAGGTCACATAAGGACACAATAAACTAGAACCCAAATCTCCAGACTCCTCATCCAACATTTAATCTGCTACACACTCCTGCCTCTCTGCGGTGGTATATTTCATTTCTTCTCTCCAACACAACAGGCACAGGGAAAAGAAAGGAGAGTGTTCCCAAATTATCCCTGCCAATCATCACTCCTGAATTTTGTTAATTAAGTACATAGCAAACCAATGGGGGAAAATCACTGCACTTTCTCTTCCAAATAGCACAGAAGTGTCAGATTCTCCAACGACAATGTGAAGCACATTTTCTGGATTAAAGAAGAATTGGCATAGGGAATAATGCAGCCATGCTTCCTAACTGCCTAGAAGGTCCTGGTTTCATGTAATTTTATTCTTTTTTAAATTTATTTATTTATTTATTTATTTTTGAGACGGAGTCTTGCTCTGTCGCCTAAACTGGAGTGCAGTGGCCGGATCTCAGCTCACTGCAAACTCCGCCTTTCGGGTTCACGCCATTCTCCTGCCTCAGCCTCCCGAGTAGCTGGGACTATAGGCGCCTGTCACCTCGCCTGGCTAGTTTTGTTTTGTTTTTAGTAGAGACGGGTTTCACCGTGTTAGCCAGGATGGTCTCGATCTCCTGACCTTGTGATCCGCCCGTCTCGGCCTCCCAAAGTGCTGGGATTACAGG
>NW_012113808.1:8161444-8164667 GCF_000951035.1 Colobus angolensis palliatus
GGATGGTCTCGATCTCCTGACCTTGTGATCCGCCCGTCTCGGCCTCCCAAAGTGCTGGGATTACAGGCTTGAGCCACTGTGCCCGGCCATAATTTTATTCTTTTTATAAAAGGGATTTAATAATTTCTAATTAACCAATGTGCTGATTTCTTTCTTTCTTTCTTTTTTTAGAGGCAGGGTCACACTCTATCCCGAAGGCTGGAATGCAGTGGCGCCATCTCGGCTCACTGCAACCTCCATCTCCTTGTTCAAGTGATCCTCTCACCTCAGCTTCCCGAGTAGCTGAGGCTACAGGCACATGCCACCACACCCAACTAATTCTTGTGTTTTTGTAGAGATGGGGTTTTGCCATGTTGGCAAGGCTGGTCTTGAACTCCTGGGCTCAAATCCACCTGTCTGGGCCTCCCAAAGTGCTGGAATTACAGGCATGAGCCTGGCCTTGATTTTTCAAATAAAATCATTCACAAGTAAATAAAAAAACTTCTGTCAGACTATGTATTCTGAGTTTTGGCTTGGAAAAGAGGACTACAGTATCTTTAAGGATTTCTCTTCTTTGGGTGCAGGGGCTGGTTTTGGTAAAGTTGTAAAAGGTTGTCTTTGGTCTTGTTTTCAACCCTCTTAGCTGTACCTCTTCACCAGGTAAACATTTTTCCTACCTGAAATGTTCCCAGTGACTCACAGAGTCCATCTTATATTCCATTGCTAAAGACCTTGTTTTCAGCTGGTTGCAATTAAAGAAGCATAATGTATTATATCTCTTGAGAATGGCTAGGGGAGAATGGAGTGACTTTTTTAAGCTTCGAAAGCCATGAAGAGTCAAGCAATTGCAGGCACTAGGGGTAATGTTTTACAGTGGGCTGAAGTGGCAGGGTGCATTCTGATACCTCTCCAATTCACTTATGAAGGCAGCTACCCACTGGACAGGCCTTTGTTACAAAGATTTCCTCCAGGACACAACAGCATTTTGCTGGGACTAAGTATCAAAGCAGGCATGTATTAGGAGGGTGGATAGCCTGTGCAAAAATTGTAGAATTCAGACAGACCAGGGTTCAAATCCTAGCTATATCTTTTACTTGACAACCTCAGGAAAGGTTGTAGTGTTCTCTGTGTCTCAGTTTTCTTATACATATAAAATGGGGATAAAAATATCTACCAAGGACTGTAAAGAATAAATACATGAACTAGCAGAGTGACTGGCATATGGTGAGCAGTAAGAGACAGTTATAATTCACAAGGATTAATAAATTTGAGAGAATCAAGATTAAGAGAATAAAAAGAGAAAACACTGGAGGGTGGAGGTAGCTCAGAGTATACTAATTACCTGCATTGTTAAATCTCAAAACTTAAGATCTAATGCAAATGACTTGGAGAAATAGTGTGCCAACGTTCATCCACTTGAAGTCTTTCTGCAATGTGGCATACAGAAAGGGTGCCCACATGTTCTTATATGCTTGCAACAGCTCCCGTTTGCCCAATTATATAAGCAACGCAGTCCTATTTTATGCGTGTTGTCAGGTTATAATTGTGAATAATGCCCTCTTTTAAAGTATCGAGATTTGAACAATGAATTTCACAGTCACCTACACATAGAGAATGTCTTTTTAGGCTCAGCGTGGTGGCTCATGCCTGTAATCCCAGCACTGTGGGAGGATGAGGCGGGCAGATCGCTTCAGGTCAGGAATTTGAGACCAGTCAGGCCAACATGGTGAAACTCCATCTCTACTAAAAATACAAAAAGTTAGCTGGGTGTGGTGGCACATGTGGGAGGCTGAGGCAGGGGAATTACTTGAACCCGGAGGCGGAGGTTGCAGTGAGCTGAGATCATGCCGCTGCACTTCAGCCTGGGTGACAGAGTGAGACTCTGTCTCAAAAAAAAAAAGAAACAACAAAAAAAGGAAGTCTTTTTATTTTAATGGAACATTTTACTATTTCCTAGTAGCTGCTGGGTTTTTTTTTCTTAAATCTTAAAACTCCAGCTGTCCAGATCCCTGACATCCCCAAAGCCTATAAATTCAATTATGAAAATACCTGCTTCAAAATGCTTTCCATCACATACTTTTGTAGGGACATCTCCAGTTCAGGATCAGGCGTCAACGTGCATGCAAGCCTCAGGAGGTCTAAGAAGGCAGAAGGAGGGCACAGGCTCAGAGAGGGAAGTTTAGCTCTGCAGTGCCAGCAAGAGGAGTCTCCCAGTCCCTATTCTCTTGGGCATTGAGCCGTCCTGTCTTTACAGTTGTCAGGAGACTCTGGGACACCTAGGGACCCAAAGGGCCAGGGGAAATCCAAAGAGGAGCTCTTAGAGGTTACGGGTTTCCCAAAATTCAGTCACATGTAGCTGAAAACCTTGTTCAAACTGACATCATGCTTTGGGACTTAGGGAGATTTTCACTTCTGAACTTGGTGTAGAACTATTGCCATAGGAGATGGGAACAAACAAATGAGGGCATGACAAGAGAGGAGCATGGTGACAGAATGAAGGAGATGGTAGAGTTGAAAGAGCAGCAGGAATAACATTAAGAAGAATGGTTTCTGATCTCAGGCTTGATACCGCTTCACTGTGTGACCCTGGAGAAGTCACTTTGCTGCCCTGGTTGCCTCCTGTTTCTTCACCTGGGAAAAGAGTAGTTGAGCTTCGTGATCTCTATGGTTCCCTTCACTATAAAGATTCATGGTTTTATGCTCTAGGATAGACTGATAAGAGATGGTAGGAATGAGTTTGAGGAAATCAAAAAATAAGGGAGACAGAAATGGTGAAGGGTTTTCAGCAGGGAAAGAATGATAATGTGAAAAACGTGTGTGTGTGTGTGTATGTGTGTGTCTTTTTAATTTGGCTGGTCCTGATTTGTAGCCTTTATAATAAAACCATAACTGCAAGTGTAGCACTTTGCTGAGTTCTGTGAGTCATTCCAGTGAATTACTGAACCTGAGGGCATTAAGGAGATCCCCAAATTTGTAGGCAGTTGGTCAGAAGTGCCAATGGTCTGGGTATCCCAGAGCTTGCAGCTAGTGTCTGAAGTTTATAGAGGATTCAACCAATGAAATCCCGCACTAACTCCAGGTGGTTATAACATCAGAATTGTACTGCAGGCTGAGCACGGTGGCTCACACCTGTAATCCCGGCACTTTGGGAGGCCAAGGCGGGTGGATCACGAGGTCAAGAGATGGAGACCATCCTGGCCAACATGGGAAACCCCGTCTCTACTAAAAATACAAAAATTAGCTG
>NW_012113808.1:8166497-8167864 GCF_000951035.1 Colobus angolensis palliatus
CCGTCTCAAAAAAAAAAAAAAAAAGAAAAGAAAAGAGCGTAAGCTACGGTCAACCACCTAGGATGAGGCCTGAGAAGAGGTCACTTGGTTTGGCAAATTAATGGTCCTTGGTGGCCTTGACATAAACAGTCTCAGTAGACAGCAGAGGACTCGGGCAGAAGATAGATGTCAGCGGTGCAAGACTGAAGAGCAGGTGAGCACAGACATCAAGGTGATTGCAATCAATATTTATTGGATGAATAAATAAATAAGGGGATACGAGAACAGGTATAAATACATTTACAGATTACTTTTCTGAGAAGTTTATTGGTGAAGGTTAGGAGGGGAAAGCAGCACACAAAGAAGCTTTACTTTTTCTTTTATCCTAGGGGATACTTATTAATGTTTGATGGATGAGGGAAAGGAGTCAGTGCCTAGGGAGAGGTGGAGGGTATGGAGAGTGTCATACTTAGAACTGCTGTCCCAGAGAATGGGAAGTAGGTACCCTTTGTGTGCTGATAAGGACCAGGAGCTGTGTTGAGGAGCTCACCCACTAGTAATGAAGCTATTGCCATTGGTATAAGACCTTACTGACCACCGGTAGAGGTGAAGGCGTTTTTCCATGGTGGGTACTTACTTTTGTGCTTACCAGAAGGATAATAATTCATGAAGGTCATACACTTTGTGAAAAATTCATCAAAATTAAAAGAAGGGGGTGGTTTTAAGAAGTTAACCTAAATAAAAGAAAATGAGAAGTTTTCAGTTATTCTGAGAACTGTTTAATCCTTCGGAGTATAGTTTCTCAGCAGAAAGTCAGAGAGTATGCTTTTGACTGCACAGTGATTGGCACACTTAAACACCAAAAATCTTTTGTAAAATTGAATTTTTAAATTAAAAATTTAAAAAGTCTTTCCAATTACAGTATTCACTCAGATCTCAATATTTGGTATATGCACAGAGAGGGTCATTCCAAGGGGGACTAATCTTATACTTTTCCACCCTTAGAACTTTTTCCTGCTTTTTTTCTTTTATAACATTTTAATTCAAATAAAACCTGGTTAAACTGCACACCACTTCCTTCTCATAAGTGTTAAAGGACGGGGGCTGATGGCCAAAAAGAAATTAGGAGCATCACCAGTCATAAGACATCAAGATCATGAGACGCATGTGATGACACACTGAGAATGGCACGACCTCACTTTTGCGGTATTCTTGCTAAAAAAAAAAAAAAAAAAAAAGCACAAACTTAGTCCAATAAAGAGAAAACATCAGGCCTGTAATCCCAGCACTTTGGGAGGCTGAGGTGGGCAGACTGCTTGAGCTCAGGAGTTCGAGACCAGCCTGGGTAACAATGGTAAAATCCTGTCTCTACCAAAAATCCAAAAAAA
>NW_012113808.1:8169099-8173551 GCF_000951035.1 Colobus angolensis palliatus
CTGCCTCAGCCTCCTGAGTAGCTGGGACTACAGGCGCCCGCCACCTCGCTCGGCTAGTTTTTTGTATTTTTTAGTGAGACGGGGTTTCACCGTGTTAGCCAGGATGGTCTCAATCTCCTGACCTTGTGAGCCACCCATCTCGGCCTCCCAAAGTGCTGGGATTACAGGCTTGAGCCACCGCACCCAGCCTTTCTTTCACTTTCATACCCTCAAAGCACAGCTTTTCTAATTGGCCATATCCCAGGGGCAGTTCTGCTTATAGTCAATCTGCAACTTAACCACAATGTTTTCTACTAGGCAGAGCCACAGGAAAAGTCTGTCTTCTATCACTGAACTTCGCCACACTTGCTCAACTCCAATCTTTACCCTCAGTGATCCCTCACCCTGGGTTAGGAGGGTGTTGGGTAAAGAAAGTGAGGATCAATGACAGCCTTTAAAACTATTGCCCTCTGCTCCCGGGTGAACCAGCAGACTCTTCTGGTTCCTTAAGCTAGGTCACTAGCCCCTCAAAAGGCCTCAATCCCCAAATTCCATATCCTCAGTTACTCACAAAGAAGCCTAATCATTTCCTCCTCAAGCTAACCAGCCTTGGCTCCTCCCAGAGGAGCTGCCCTGGACTAAAGCGTCTGTAGCCTAACCCAGACTGACGCCATCCCAATCTCCAACCCAGGAGCTTTATGAAACCAGCATGCCCAGTGACTCTTCTGGCAGGGTGCCTCTGTTACAGGCTGGCAGAACTTTTCTGCAAGTAGCAGCATCACACCCACCTTAACTGCTCTCTGATCTGGAATACTCTTAATTTCAATCATGCTCCGGTCACAAAGCTGCCAGCAGTTTGGTGACAGAATAACATCATTCATCTGAGCCATGTTCTGTGCAAGGCGCACATCGTCCACTGCCTGACCAATCACCAGAAAGTGGCTGTGTGTTTCATCTCCAAAGACCAACATGCTGATGTGGCCAGCAGCCAGTCCTGGCAAGAAGGCAAGGAATAGGTTTGCACAAGAAGTTCTGGATTATTTCCCAGCAGCACAGGTTCTTGGAAAAATCATAATCTTTGTGGGACTATACTATCTCAGAGCAAAATCTCACTTCTAAAACTTTACATAGGAATTATGGCATACCTCTTTTGGGCTCGGGCCTTCCAAAACTCCCCTTCTTCCAAAGCTAGAAAGTTCTACCACTAATTTTTGCCTGTCTGTAACATTTATCTCCCTACATGGTCCTACCAGTCCCCAAAGTTATTTTTACCTTTTCTTCAATTATGTATACTTAAGGGCAACAGGGAATACTTTTAATAATTCTTATTTTGGGATAATTTGCATTTTAGCAGAGATTGAAACTGTAAAAATAATCCCTTCAGGTCGAATTTTAGACAACAGAGGATGGGGAAAAGAAGTATGCATTTGACAGTTACTTCTTTTGGGGTAACTGTCTTCTTTTGGGATGGGATGACATCCCATCCCAACAACAGTTTCTCTCATTGTTTTTAAGTTGGTAAATGAAAGTTTTGGTACCCGAGTGACAGAAGACAGATATTGTATAACATGACATGTACACAAAATATATGTATAAATGAACTATAAATGACACACATTTCTTTTAAATGACTGTAATACAATCAAAGTTTATTTTTTATCTTCGCTCTATGCTGTACTGATTTGTCAAGGCTGATTTCCCCCTGATACTACATACAGTTTGTTTTCTATCTGAAACACACTGATGTTCGGACTTACTCTAAAAAAAGGTGCTGGGACCCACCTCTCTAACAGCCAATCAGCATGCAACAGGAGGCTGGGTTCCCATCATTCTCAAGAAGGATAACACATCAGACTCCTTGGGTGTTAACTTAGAAAAAATATTCAGTATTATATAACTTTGATTTTTTTTTCAACAAAATATTTAACTTCTTTGGAGTTTTTTTTTTTTTTTTTTTGAGATGGAGTTTCATGCTTGTAGCCCAGGCTGGAGTGCAATGGCGCCATCTTGGCTCACTGCAACCTCTGCCTTGTGGATTCAAGTGATCCTCCTGCCTCAGCCTCCTGAGTAGCTGAGATTACAGGCACCCACCATCACGCCTGGCTAATTTTTGTATTTTAGTAGAGATGGGGTTTCACCATGTTGGTCAGGCTGGTCTCAAACTCCCAACCTCAGGTGATCCACCCACCTTGGCCTCCCAAAGTGCTGGGATTACAGGTACGAGTCACTGCACTCAGCCTTATTTGGAAATTTTTAACAATATCGAAAGTGGGCCTAGGTTAAAGAAGGCTGAGAAACAGTTAATTGTATAACTGCTGATGATCCCATCAGGTATGACATGTGAGAATTCTAAGTTTTGCAAAGTTTAGTTAGGCAGAAGCTAACACTAACATCACCAACCATAACTCTAGCTGTTACTCATTACTTATACCTCTCAGAATCTCATTTTTCATCTTTGAAATGGATACAATGATGCCTGTATCTCAGGACTGTGATATAATGTGGGTAATATTTGCACATGCGTAGTGTGTGTCTGCAATGTAATAAGGAAATATGTGTGATTGTTGCTACATTATATGTATAACCTTAAGAAGCCTTGTATAAATCTGGAGCTGTGCTGCAGGCTGACCTGTTAAGCTTTTCCCGCACATCATTCTTACGAGGTAGGGGGTGACCAATCTCATGCCATTGCTGAAACTATGTGATGGCAAGCTAGTCTCTATTTTGTTTTATACTGCACAACCTTGACAAGCAGCAAGATGGAATAATAATAAAAGCAGTAGCAGTAACAAAGACTATTTTGTTGAGTGGTTCCTATGCATCAACTACCATGCCAACTAATTTACTTTTTGTAATAGCTTATTAGGTAGATATTATGTAGCCCAAATTCTCTCAACTGGTATGTGAGGAAGCCAAAATTCACATTCTGATTGTCCTGATTCCAAAGTCCAGGGCATCATGGGGCTGAGCCACCATGTTCTACTGCTTCTCTTTGGGAGAGAGAGATGCCCCAGGAGTCAAGACACCTGTCCCAACTGCCATAGGATTTATTCCTTCTCAAATGCTTACCTATCTTGACTCGGATGTCTAGGCCTTCTTCAGACTCGTGGGTCTCAAATAATCCATGGATCTCCAGGCTACATTTAATTACCACTGTGATCATGTTTTTCAGCTGCTTTCGCTCCACCCTCCACAGGGCTAGCAGTGCATCACCTTCAGAGAGAGACATGCCGTGGGCTTTTGACCTGCCCTGGGGATCAATCTATTTTGTATGAGATCTGTATAGAAACTTACTCATCAAGCATTCCTCAGCCTATCTCCTGGCCACTGCCTTCTCTAGGATGCCTCCTTTGTGCCCAGCACAGAAGCACAGGCATCTCAGCACTCCTTTCTTACCCCTCCTATCTTAGTAAGCCCCCATACCTGCAAATTTCAGGATGTCTCCTCCAAAAATCAACACTTCTGAGAAAAAAAACAACAACAACAAATTAAATCAAACACTGATTCCTTAAAAGCAGTAAAAAAAAAAAAAAAAAAAAAATCATTCTTTGTTAGTGGAATAGAAACTAGGTCAAAAGAACAGTGATTCAGAGAATAGACTTATACTAAAGATCTCATCCCAGACAAGCCACTTAACCCATTTGAGTCTGTTTCCTCAAGTGGAGAATGAATATGTGGAACCAGTGTACGTCTATGCTCCATTTCTGTGAATGGGGAAAGAAAGGAGAAAGGCGGGTAGGGTTTCTGATGAGGTCTGAAGACAGCTGCTCTCTGATGAGGTCTGAAGACAGTTGCCCTTCTCCCATGATAATGGAATGCTTTTAATTAATTTATTGATCAATATATGTTATAGGCTGGGGCTTGCGTAAGCATGGGTGGGTGGATGAATGACAGGACTCTACAGAAACTAGGAGTCAGGGAATGGGAAAATCACAACCATAGTCACTTGCATTTTTTATTATTACCAACTTTGTATTTTATTTATTTAGACTGTATGGTGTAAATGGCCATTCTCTCTTTTCGTTATGCATCATCATGGATTGGCTAAGCACCTGTTGTGCCAAGTCAGATGCAGAAAGGAATCAACCATAGTTCCTGCTTTTATGAAGCATTAAATTTTGTCTAGTGGGTAACATCAAGATATTACTAAGGAACTCAGAGCCTGATAAAACACTAGGCCAGGAGTTCGCCATAACAGAGTAAACCGTTGTCTTCATGAATAGTTTGAATTAACAATGTAAACAAGGTGGCAGGCAGAGGTTGACAAGTGGACTAAAGTTTTTAGTTTATTCTAAGTGCTTCAGCATCTATCATTAGGAGACAAATTATTGAGAAGTTAATTATAAATCATTTATCTACTCATACAACAATCTCTTAATGACTATCTTTGGGTTATATAGATGCTGGCTTTTAAAAATACTTGGATAGGCCAGGCATGGTGGCTTACACCTATAATCCCAGCACTTTGGGAGG
>NW_012113808.1:8173732-8176283 GCF_000951035.1 Colobus angolensis palliatus
TGGGTGGATCATAAGGCCAGGAGTTCAAGACCAGAGTGAGACTCTGGCTCAAAAAAAAAAAAAAAATTAATAAATAAAAATAGCTGGGCACCGTTGGCTCTCGCCTGTAATCCCAGCACTTTGTGGGGGTGCTGAGGCGGGTGGATCACTTGAGGTCAGGAGTTCGAGAACAGCCTGGCCAATATGGTGAGACCCCATCTCTACTAAAAATACAACAATTAGTTGGGCGTGGGGGTGGGCGCCTGTAATCCTAGCTACTCAGGAGGCTGAGGCATGAGAATTGCGTGAACCCAGGAGGCGAAGGTTGCAGTGAGCCAAGATTGTGCCACTGCACTCCAGCCTGGGTGACAGAGCAAGACTCTGTCTCTAAATAAATAAATAAATAAATAAAAATAAATACTTGGATATGTCATATAATTAAAAGTATTACTACTACAGTTCTTTTAAAAGCAGTTTATAATTCAGCCCTCTAACACAAAATATCCCTTCCCTCAAATAGTCTGTATTAGTGAGGTTTGATTATGTTTATTTCTTCAGTTATACTATATCATATTTCAAAAAAGACTGGTTTTATACACATTTCATGGGGAAGAGGAGGAGTGCTAAGCAATTGTACTCTATCAGGTTATAATTGACAACTACAGAAAAAACAATGAACTGAAATATTCTCAAGTCAGAAATCTATGGGAACACTTACTCTCCACTATTGCACTTATGTGGTAGTTGAGGATCTCCACCAACTGCTCAGCCCCTCTGTCCATGTACATGGCACTGCTGAACTTCTCAGTCATTGCAGTAAAACCTGGAATAAATGTGCAGCTGGTTTCTTTGGCTGCTTGGGAAAATCAAACAGAGCCAGAAGAGGACTACCCAGGAAGGCAGTGAGCCTCAGCTTTTATTTTTTTTTTTTCGAGACAGAGTCTCGCTCTGTAGCCTAGGTTGGATTGCAGTGGCATGATCTCAGCTCACTGCAACCTCCGCCTATCGGGTTCAAGCAATTCTCCTGCCTCCCCCTCCCAAGTAGCTGGGACTACAGGCATGTGCCACTATGCCTGGCTCATTTTTGTATTTTTAGTAGAGATGGGCTTTCACTGCGTTAGCCAGGATGGTCTCGAACTCCTGACCTTGTGATCCGCCCGCCTCAGCCTCCAAAAGTGCTGCGATTGCAGGCGTGAGCCACCACGCCTGGCGGCTTCAGCTTTTAAAAACAGGCAGAGTTTCTTCTTAAGGATCTTTGTGGCTGGTCAAGTGTCAGACATGCAGCCTCCTCTATCTATTATTTTAGGGGCCAGGAAAAGGCTCCAGATATCTCTTTCTTCCAAATTCTCTACTGTACAGTGATAACTGCAACTTCTTTAACTGGGAATAAAATTTTCAGTCCGTGGTAACAAAACCACACACATTTCAAACACTTCTGAAGAGGTGGCAAGTTTATTAGTAAGATGTAAACATCATCTAGGGAGATCATTTCCTGAGGTCAGTTTTGACTGGGATGTATGTGGGGCTTGGGGCTGGGGAGGATGAGTCAGTGAAGTTGGGGAAGAGACACAGGAGCAAAGAATGGAACTTGAGCATCTTAAAGATATGCCTATGACTGGCAGTGCTGGGTAAGGGAGGATGAGAGAGAGCCAGGGCCACAAACTATTTCCTCCCTCTTGTGTTCTCAATGGAGCACATCTGCTGTGACAGCCCAGGGGCTCCAGAATGGCCCCCCTACTCTGCAATCAAGCTCTGCATGTGATTTCCCACGTGAGCCTGTTGCTCATCCACATTAAACAAACTTGCACTTGCCTGAAATATCAACAAACATCAGGACTCCATCAAAATAATCTGTAAAGGGTCGCTCTGGGGAGAAATGTCCATAGACAATGAGGTCTGGTAAATGAGCTGCTATTCTGACTATGGGCCAGTCCTGGAATTCTTCTCTTGGAGTGTTCATGTTCAGGACAAATGTTCAGGATTTTATGGTGACAGGAAGCAGTCTCCAAATAGGTCTTCTAAAAAGAAAATTGAAATAGAGGAAATCTGATATATTCATTTGCTCATTTTCCTATTGCTCTTTCTCCATTTGTTTTGTTCTAACCTGTGGCCTGCTTATAGTGGTGAAAATGCCAGAGTTGTTGAGCCAAACTCCAAAAGGGCCAATTTCTATACAGAAGAAGAACCCTCCCACCCTGAACAGCTGCTGCAAAAGTGAGCACCATTACAAAGAGGCTGGGGTGAAAGAGGGTAGCTGAATGCCTCCACTCATTTGCCAGAAGGGGTAGGCCGTTGCAGGGCTAATCCAGGTGTAGGGGGCTGTTAGCTCTATTCACTCAGGCCAGACTTCTTTTTCTTCTGTCCTCATGTTTCCTTTTCCCCTCTCTCTACCTTGGTCTTTTACTTTATTCTGTCTTTAAAAAAAATTTAAAAAAATCAAGTGTAGATGTGACTTGTGTGTGTGAGTGTATTTATATGTGAGTATTAGAGTTTTGTATATAGGCAAGAGATTAAGCCTATAAAGGTATAATGTTAAATAAATAGAAGAAAAGAGTTCAGGAGGGTGTGTGTG
>NW_012113808.1:8177330-8187888 GCF_000951035.1 Colobus angolensis palliatus
CCAGCTATTCAGGAGGCTGAGGTGGGAGGATGGCTTAAGCCCAGGAGGTCAAGGCTGCAAGGAGCTGAGATCGTGTCACTGCACTCTATCCTAGGTGACAGAGTGAGACCCTATCTCTAAAATTATAATAATGATGATAACAAAAAGAAGGGTACAAGAAAATTGAATGTCCAGAATGAAAGACTTACAAAAAATGCTAAAGTTAAGAAAACCTAGAGGGATTTTTTAAAGGCTTTCTTGAAAACAAGGTAATTAATAAAAGAGGAATAAGGACGAAGCTTAAGTATGGTGTTCTATACAACCTTCTCCACCATGGAGAATGGAAAAGTATAACAAGCATGGCTAGGAAAGAATTGAAATCCAAGATAAGCAGTGCTAAAGCACACAGTCATTTTAAATGAATTCTAGCTAGTCCCAGACAACATATATCTACAGATACTGAAAGAACTGACAGGTATAATGTGAGTATTCTCAAAAAACCATGGAGAACAAGAGATGGGCTGGAATACCATAGATGGGCACATTCTCTTCTGAATTTCAAAAGATGAGGCTACTCGTGGATCCCAGAAAACACAGACCAGTAAACATAATGTATTTGTTGAGATAATACAGGTTATGTTTCCTTAACAAATACCTTTGAAACCTCAATGGCTTGAAGTCACAAAGGCTTATTTCTTGTTCATTTGTTGCTCATGCTACATGTCCCTATGTGGGTCCCTTGAAGACGCTCTGTTTTTGCCTTCACTTTGGGACCCATGCTGGAACATTCTGGTTGTCAAGGTAGTGGGAAAGAGGATGTAGTGGAGTATACTCATTTTACTCCCAGAAGTGACGTATTTCACTTTTACTCATGGCATTGACCAAAGCAAATTACATGACCATGCCTAGTTTCAAGGAGGCAGAGAAGTGCACTCCTACCATGTGCACAATAGGAAAGAGAGTTGGAATATTTGGGAGCAGCCTCAATGGTTATTTAGATTAGCAAGAGGTGATTAAAAGGAGTCAAATGGATTCAGAGCCAAGATCAAGACAACATTATTTCCTTTTTTTGGAGAGTTATTAAATTTTTAAATCAAGAGACTACTATAGACAATGTATATATTGACTTTAAGGCATTTGGCCAAATTTTTCATATCCTTGTGAGTAAAATATACAAAATTATAGGAATAAAGAAAATATAATTGGCTGGTTAACAATCACACCTAATGGAAATTGATTAGTATTCTGGTGTCAACTCAGAGGTAAGTCTCCATGGGTATGATAGAGTACTTTGATAAAGATATAACTGGAAGTATGGCCATTATGGAAAACAATATGGAAATTCCTAAAAAATTAAAAATAGAACTACCATATAATCTAATAATCCCACCTCTGGGTATATTCCCAAAGGAATTGAAATCAGTATGCCCGCACTCCCATGTTTATTTCAGCACTATTCACAATAGCCAAGATATGGAACCAACCCAAGTGTTCATCAACATATGAATGGATAAAGAAAACATTGGATAATATATACAATCGAGTACTATTCAGACCTAAAACAGAAGGAAATCCTTTCTTGTATGACAGCATGGATGTACCTGGAGGGCCTTATGTTAAGTGAAATAAGCCAGACACAGAAAGACAAAAATATTGAGTGATCTCACTTATATATGGAATCTAAAAAAGTCAAAATCATAGAAGCAGAGTAGAATGGTGGTGCCAGGGGCTGGGGTTGGGTGGGGGGAATGAGATGTTGGTGGTTGAAGGATATAAAGTTGCAATTAGACACGATGAAAAAGTTCTGGAGATCTAACCTAGAGCATGGTGAATACAGTTAATAAAGTATAATATACTTCAAAATGGCTAAGAGAGTAGATCTTAAATGTTCTCACCACACAAAAACGTTAAGTATGTGAGATGATATGTTAATTATCTTGATTTAATTATTTCATAATGTATACACATATTAAAACATCACATTGTATACCATAAATATGTACAATTTTTGTCATTTTTGCCTTAATAAAGCTGAGGGAAAATAAAATTTGAAAATATAGTGAGAGAACTAATGCACTGATGTCAGAACTAGGATCTTATTATATCGTAATCAACCAAATTAATGAAATTTCTAAAGAATAAGTGTGAAGTGCTGTATTTAGAATTTTTAACAAAATCAAATGCATAAGCACAAGGTGTTAAAAACTGGATTTACTGCAAATTAATGCTATCTTTTAAAAAACTTTTATTGAAACATAACATACATGTAGGAAAATGTACAAATCATAAGTATATAACTTGAATTACTCGAGGGTGAGCAAACCCATGTAATATCCATTCATAGCAAGAAGAAAAACATTACCAGCAGTCAACAAGTTCTTCTTATGCCACCTTCAAGTCACTACTCTTCTCTTCTCCCTGAAGGTAACCTTTCTTATTTCTAACAACATAGATCACCTTTGCCAGCTTTCAAACTTTATATAAATGAAATCATACTACATCTTTTGTGTTTGTGATATTCATCCATGTTGTTGTATATCAATAATTATTGATTTTCAATGCTATATAGTATTCCATCACCTGATTATACCACAAAACATTTATCCACTATACTATTGACCTATGGGTTTTTCCCACTTTTAGACCATTATGAATAATGCTGCTAAGAACATTCTTATATATGTGTTTTGGTGAACAGATGTATGCATTTCTCTTGGGTATATACATAGGAGTGGAATTGCTAGGTCATAGGATATACACATGTTAAACTTTAGTACAGGCTTGTCCAACCTATGGCCTGTGGCCACATGCAGTCCAGGATGGCTTTGAATGCAGCCCAACACAAATTTGTAAACTTTCTTAAAACATTATGAGATTTTTTGTGATTTTTTTTTCTTAGCTCATCAGCTATCATGAGTATTATGTGTGGCCCAAGACAATTCTTCCTCTTCCAGTGTGCCCCAGGGAAGCCAAAAGATTGGATACCCCTGCTTGAGTAGATCTTGCTAAACAGCTTTCCAAAGTGACGGTACCAACTTATACTCCCTCAGGCAAGGTTTGACAGTTCAGTTGCTACATATCTCAGTCAACACTTATTTTGTCAGTCTTTTCAAGTTTTAGTCATCTTGCTAGGTAAGTGGTGGTGAGGAGACAGGCCATTTCTCTTACCGTCTCTCTGTCTCTGAAGAGAAGGAGGAAGTAAAAGCTGAAAAACACAGGAATGAAGTCAGTGACAAGACCAGCTGGCGCCACTGATGACCAGGTCTGAGGTTAAAAGATTAACCCCCAATTCTAATCACATGTGCTATCTATAGATCTCAATCTATCATGACCCTTTCATGTGGAACCCCTTAGAGTTGCAAGCCCTTAAAAGGGCCAGGAATTCTTTCTTCTGGAAGCTCGGTTCTTGAGATGCAAGTCTGCCAACGCTCCCAACCAAATAAAACCTCTTCCTTCTTTAACCTGGTGTCTGAGGGGTTTTGTCTATGGCTCGTCCTGCTACAATGGTATTTGTGGTTTTGTGTTTCCTTGTTGGTACTAAGGAGATTAAGCACCTTTTCGTATGTTAATTAGCTATTTGGATGCAATGCTATTTTAAGATACATAAAAGTGTTCAAATCTAATCCAGAGGATTGAAGTTCATTGATCTCTTTAAAGTTCATTGACTCTGGAATGTGAGGAATTATGGGAGGGATTGGAAATAAGTCAGATAATTATGACATTTTAGTTAAAATGGTAGTTGTCTTCAAATATTTGGGCTGAACTGTGAAAGTTGCGGGGTAAGTGGTGGACGTGGGGTAAGTGGGGGACATGGGTGTGTATGCAAAGTGTAATGTGGGACCCTGAAATCAAAGAACAACTTCCCTACCTTCTCCTTGAGGTAGAAATTTGGTTTGGGTTAGCAAGATTAAAGTTCATGGGAAGTATGTAGTGGGAAAGGAAAGTTGGTGTGTTTTTCTTTAGTGGAGAGAGCTAGTCATCAAAGAATAAGTGACCGTAAACAGTATGTTCTGTAGGCATGGGTGCTCTGAAGTGGCTTCTACAGATGTGCTGAGTAGCCAGAAAACTGAGATAGGACTGAGCAGAACTGAGCAGGACGTAGCTCTATTCTTCCCTCTCCTGCCTGCAGCTCACTAGCTCAACTTTGATTTCGTTAGCTACCAAACTTGTAAGATTGAAAGATTGAGCTAATAAAAATAGAGGATGCTCAGTTAAATTTGAATTTTTAAATAAACAATAATTTTTTAGTATAAATATATTCCAAACATTGCATTCTTTCTAGCAGCCCTACTATCAGCCTCTTCAATCTTGGCAATACCACACTCTCCTCACATGCACAGTAGAGACTGTTTTGCTAAAGTTGTTAACACTGGATGGAAAGTGGTTATATTTATTCTTTGTTGCTCAGGATCAACTAGGATCAATGACTGGAAATCACTGAAGGACAAATATAAACAATGTAAGAATGAATGTTTAACCTGGGCAGTTTTAGGAAGTATTGGATAGCTATCTACCTGTGAGGGTAGAGGTATAAAAAGTAAAGTAGAGGTTCCTCTTCAAATTCCTTTCTTTCCCGTCTAATTAGGAATAAATAGTAACTTCTCTTAAAAGGAAAATTTATTCAAAGACCTGTGCTAACATTCTTAAACATCTGCTAGCTGTAATAAAGACATCAATGTACTTTATGTTCTTAGCTCCCACAATTTAGCCTAAATATTTGCCCTAGCATGCTTATACTGGTCCAAGCAAGCATTAGATCATAGCCTGTTCCTCTTCCTTATTTAAAAGTGTTTTTACCTTTCTCAGCATTCCCCAAGTTACTTCCTCCTTCCTTTGTTCTCCTCTACCTTTGCCTCTTTTAAAAGGTTCTAAGTTGCTAGCCAATCAATCAGGACAAATACAGCATGTGAGGTCCCGTTCCAGCCAATGGAAACCGGACACAGCAGCAGGGTGAACGCGTCAGGTTATAAATGACCCTGTCTCCTTTGTTCAGTGTACTTTTGTGGCAAAGCTGCTGGCAAGTATACCCTTTCTGCAGGAAGTAAAAATGGCCTTACTAAATAAATTAAATTTATGTTCAAGTGCTATTTCTTTACAGCACTGGAGAACAAGCATTTCAAACAGAGGTGATTTTAGTCAGTGTAGAGATGAATTAGATGATTGCTAAGATTCTATTGTTTTAATTAAGGTGATGTGAATGAACTTGGACAGATTTTTCTGTTTATGATGACCAAACAAGGAAAGTAGGTGCATTTTGAGATTAAGATGGCATATGTAGATGTGAAACTAAAAGAAGAAAATTATAGATTTAAAAGGCAGGGAGATCTAAAATGAATATCTGGGAGATTCTTACGAACATCCATAAAAGACAATAGAAATTTTCTATTTTTGAAGATACAGTTTTCTGCTTTAAGTTCTGCAACATCACAAAATGATTAATGATAGCGAAATTTACCCTTCTACAGGCACATATCACATTATAAGTATAATTTATTATGACCTTTTTATATGAAGCATTCTATTGTAGGAGTTATTAAGAAATTATTTTAGGCAGATAGAGTGGAAAAGGGGTCCTTGGGAAGTTTTCGTTTTTTTTTTTTTTTTTGAGATGAAGTCTCGCTCTGTGGCCCAGGCTGGAGTGCAGTGGCAGGATCTCAGCTCACTGCAAGCTCCGCCTCCCGGGTTTATGCCATTCTCCTGCCTCAGCCTCCCCAGTAGCTGGGACTACAGGCGCCCGCCACCTCGCCCGGATAGTTTTTTGTATTTTTTACTAGAGACGGGGTTTCACCGTGTTAGCCAGGATGGTCTTGATCTCCTGACTTCGTGATCCGCCCTTCTCGGCCTCCCAAAGTGCTGGGATTACAGGCTTGAGCCACCGCGCCCGGCCAAGTTTTTGTTTTTTAAAGCATCTCCAGAAAATTTCTTGTAAAGCCCTGGCTCTTAGAGCCAGGCTGGCAACCTTTGATATGCAAATGAAGGCCATTAGAAACTGGGCCCACCCAACATGGCGATGCTGGAGGCCTTCTTGCCCTTGCCCCACATGTTCCTGGAAACATGGCTGCCCCCACATACTCCCACGTGTGTAGAACATCATGGCACCCTTCATTTGCATATTAAAAGGCTAGGGTGAGAGGGCCAGCTTTTTCCAGGGCTAAGTGAATGACGTGCCTGGTCAAACCAATCCCCTGAACCCTACGCAAATCAGACACTGCCTTCTCCAGCCTCTGTAATATATACCTGGCTGCCAGTCCACCCCACTGGGGGTTCCCTCTCTTGGCTTTGGAATCTCCCTCCCTCTGTCTCTGTATGAGGGAGTTTCTTCCCTCTTTCCTCTTCCTTCTTGCCTATTAAATTTTCCGCTCCTTAACATCACTCCATGTGTGTCCTTGTCGTTTTATCTAAACCAGGATGAGGACTAAGAACCTTGGTGTTCCTCCACTCATTGGAGCCATATCAGTTCTACATAGGTTGCCTCATTTAATCATCCAAACAGCACTATGAAGTAGACATGATTTCTATAGATATGAAAACTGAAGCACAGAGATACTAACTTGCCCTAGGTTAGGAATACCCAGGTCTGTGGGAGTTGAAAGTTCGTGTTCTTTCTACTATATCATGCTATATCCCATTTGTATATGCTTTATAGCATGTTGGGGATGTATATGAACTAGGGAAAAGATGTATGTAATTTAAGAGCACTTTCAATGCATGTTGATGGTACCCTTATCAATTGTTCGGCCAATTCTATCACATCAAGAATAGAGCATGAATAGCATGGGTACTGACAAAGTATGGAAGCACCTTGGAATGAGAATGAGGATACCTGACTCAAAAGGCAAGCAGGTGAATGAGGCCCGAAAGATAAACCAAGAAGGATTCCTGAATGAAGAGTGTGAGTAAAGAAAACTCAGTAGTACCTAAAAATGAAAAGAGAAATTAGGGTTCAATTATATCCATCAGTTTCTCTAAATCTCTCCTCTAGAATTTCCTAATAGATTTTATATTCAATTTTTCATCTATATGTAAAGTCAGGTTTCACAGGAGTCCAAAGAGATACTCTGAACTTAAAGGCACAATGATATCTGTCATGAAAGCTTGCTTGCCTACTCTAGCCATGGTAATTTTTCTTCTGAGCTATTATGGCTCTTAATGTCTGCACTTAAATGGCTTATTTCCCATACAACTATCCTTGATTATCTTTTGAATTGCTTCTATTTTGTCTTCATCTGAATTGTAAGCTCCCCGTTTGGAACCATCTTCTACATATCTTTGTTTCCTCCACAGCACCTTCCCAGAGCCCCCTTCAAGTGGTAGGCACTTGGTAGTTGCTGACTGATAAAAAGGAGGGTATCATGTGAGGAACTGCAGAAAAGAGGCAAATAAAAGACAGTAAGCTAGAGAGACAGAGCATCCAGGTTAAATAAGATGAGGCAATATTTAAGCCTTCAAGTTTCTAAGCTCATGTAAAGGACTGACACAGAGGTATACGCAAACTTGAACCCTGACTTCTAGCCCCAGGCTTTCCCACTCCTCTGCACTCCAATAGCTGTCTTCTTTCCTGATGGTCGCCCTCATCTTCAGCTCTGCAACCATTCTTTCTGCTGAGACTCTTACTTACACATACCTCCACTTCATCCAGGGCTGAGGAAAAGCCAGACCTCAATTGGGGACTAGTTCTTTTAAGACTGCAGAAGACAGGAAAGGAGGCCAGGTGACATTATTCTGAAGACAGCCGAAGTGCCATGTCTGTCTATAGCTGACCCATAAAATGACAGTTTTGTCTAACAGCCGTTTTCCAGGCCACACCCTCATCAGTAGCTCATTGTTCCATGGGCACTGACCATGTTTCTGATTGGGTGGCACTGCCTTCCCCTCCCCCACCAACCTCAGTGATGTACCACTGTACAAGTACTGGCTGTTTCAGGTTCTCTTATCCGCACGTTTGAGGCAACAGTCAGGGGAGACTGACATGACCCCAGAGTAGTTTACACAACTCTTACCTTGGCCATGTGGAGGATGGTTGAAATTAGGCAATAGTTGGGTAGGTGATCATCAGAAGTATCTCCAGAGCAAGCAAACACCTAATTTTAGTCAATAGTGGTTACAGCTTGTACCAGGACTATGAAATTTACCAGTTATAATAAATTCAGTACTTATCTTCAGACGTATTTGTGAGGTAAATTTTTGCTTGAAGAATTATATACCTGCCCTTTTTGACTGGTCAAGTGCACACTTTTAAACAAATTTATCCCAAAGGTAACTTGAAATCCAGTGGGCACTGGATTTGAGTTTTATCTGATGTGACACTGGAAAAATGTGTTTTAAGAGGCTGGCGTGTTTTCAGCTTAAATAGTGTGCTGATTTTCTAAATGTTCTTACGTACATCACGACCACAATTAACATTTAGGGTCACAGCTTTTAAAACTGGAATTTAAAAAGTCTTATTTAAAAAGCTGTGCATATTCTTATATAAAGCCCCGCTCTATAATTAAGTTCACTGTGTGCTTCAAAATGTTGTAAAACACAGTTGTCTTAGGGAGGAAAACAAGAGGGTCATTTAATTATGTTTGTTGAGTGAATCTTCTGGTGTGAGTTGTGGAAACCAGTCTTGTAATTAGAATCATACCTCATATAATTAAACAATCCCCATAGGGAGAGCTATTCTTAATAAATGCCAGTGTTTCCTATTTCTGCTTCATTACATAAACAGGCTTCAGTAGAGACCTTTGTTTTACAGAAAGGAACCTTAGCTTTGAGGTTCATCCTCGTTAACATTCAACCTTTCACTATCATTTTATAAGTTAAAAAAGAAAATGTTTACTATGAGGAAACAGCAGTACTGACATACCTTAGAACAAAGTTTCCTTAAAAAAAATGCCATACAACAAAAAAGACTAAAGAATTTATCGCTTATTGGGCATTCTCCACCCCACCTCTTACTCCTCTACCCTAAGCAGCTTCTTTTCCACTATAAAGTTATTAGTTTAGAAACCATGCAAATAGGTTAACACAGTATATCTTTTTCGTAGTAAAATTAAAACTTCCTTAGTCTAAGAAAGTACTTTCTGGGTCTACCTTCAGTTAATAAGATTACCATTTTCTGAACTTTCTTCTTGTTGCCCAGGCTGGAGTGCAATGGCACGATCTCAGTTCACTGCAACCTCCGCCTCCCAGGTTCAAGTGATTCGCCTGTCTCAGCCTCCCAAGTAGCTCCAATTACAGGCATGCGCCACTACGCCCAGCTAATTTTTTTTGTATTTAGTAGAGACATGGTTTCACCATGTTAGTCAGTCTGGTCACAAACTCCTGATCTCAGGTGATCGATCCACCCGCCTCAGCCTCCCAAAGTGCTGGGATTACAGGCATGCACCACTTCGCCCGGCCCATTTCCTGAACTTTATCTTTAACATTTACTGTGGACCAGGCACTATGTTAAAACCTTATCTCAATCTTTAGAACAATCCTATGAAGTCAGTACCATGATTATCCCCATTGTGTTCTTGAAAATATTAAAGGTCAGAGACAGAGGTTAACAAGTTAACAAAGTCTCACAGTTAATGTGTGGCAGAATTGGGTTGAAGCCCAGGGCTGTCAGACCTGGCATTGAGAAAGAAAACTTACCTAGTGAAGCTATCAATAAGGACCTATCAGAAAGTTGTGATAAAGAATTCAACTCAACTATACTAATCAAGTGATTTGCACCACTGTGGAAATTATTTTTATGGAGTTCAGTAACTGCATTGATAGTAAGGACCTCTATTATATATATTCTTCTTACTAAGTCTTTGAGAATAGTTGTGAAACTGGTAACTAGACTATGTGTTCCAAGTGGCAATGAGAGCTTTTGACAGGATACATATTATTACCTTTTGAGATGGAGTTTTGCTCGTCGTCCAGGCTGGAGTGCAAAGACGCAATCTTGGCTCACTGCAACCTCCGCCTCCTGGTTTCAAGTGATTCTCCTGCCTCAGCATCTGGAGTAGCTGGGATTACAGGTGTGCCCCACCACGCCCAGCTAATTTTTGTATTACTAGTAGAGACGGGGTTTTACCATGTTGGCCAGGCTGGTCTCGAACTCCTGACCTCAGGTGATTCGCCTGCCTTGGCCTCCCAAAGTGCTGGGATTACAGGCGTGAGCCACCAAAGCTGGCCACAATTTAATTTTTAAGATTAAAAAATAAGATAAAGAGTTTTGGGGCAGAAAAGCAGCAAGTGATGGCTGTTTGTCAATGAAACTTCTGAGAAACAAGAAAGGAGGACTGCCTAAGATTGTATCTAAATGCTACAATGAATTTGACAAGAGGGACGTAGGAGACCTCGCATAGAAAAGATGTTTTAATGAAAAGGAAGTGAAACACCAAGTCCACATATAAATTTTTAATAAACTTTTTGTGTCTATGTCATATTTCATGTTTTTCCTAAATGCTTAACCTAGGAAAAACATACATGTGTGCACACCCATGTCAAACACACAAATGAATTTATTTATTTATTTTTCTGAGACGGAGTCTCACTCTGTCTCCCGGGCTGGAGTGCAGTGGCCGGATCTCAGCTCACTGCAAGCTCCGCCTCCCGGGTT
>NW_012113808.1:8188353-8191618 GCF_000951035.1 Colobus angolensis palliatus
CAGCCCACATACAAGGTTTTCAATTGCTAACTGCCAAATTTTCATAGGTTATAGTATTAATCAAAAAGTTGTTTTGTCTTGTTTCTTCAAATTTTGAAATAACTTGCTTTGCTGACTCATCTGACTATATTTTTAATGAGGACTGGCTTTATTAGCACTTTTAGAAAAAAAGCTCAGCACTCCACACTGAAAGCCAAATCAAATAGACGGTTATTTGTCGTGTGGAGTAATGTATGCTCAGTCTCTCCTCACAACGGAGCCAAAGGTCACAAACATTTACAGAAAACCTACTTATGTCCCAGGTACTCTGCTAGGCACTTTCCTAACTTGTCTAAAGTCACAGCATAGGCTGGGTATGGTGGCTCATGCCTGTAATTCCAGCACTTTGAGAGGACGAGGCGGGCAGATCACCTGAGCCCAGGAGTTTGAGACCAGCCTGGGCAACATGACAAAACCCTACCTCTACAAAAATAAGCTGGGTGTGGTGGTGTGTGCCTGTAGTCCCGGCTGCTCAGGAGGCCAAGGCAGGAGGATCGCTTGAGCCCAGAAGGTAGGGTTTGCAATGAGCCAAAATTGCGCCACTGCACTCCAGCCTGGGCCACAGAGCAAGACCCTGTCTCAAAAAAAAAAAAAAAAAGAAAACTCACAATACATAAATCATAGAGCTGGGATTCAAATTCAGGTCTGTCTGAATATAGAGTATTTTCTGCTACATTATATCAGTTACTGAGGGTAACTGAAAAATTTAACACTTATCACGGACCAGGCACTATGTTAAAACATTATCTCATTAATCTTTAGAATGATCCTATTTAAAAATCTGTAGCTGTAAAAGTATTTTATACAACATTTATACAAAAATCATCAAGAATCTTCATGGCAAGTAAAATGTTTTTAAATAGTTTGAGGTCACCTTGATAGTCATTCCACTACCCATTTCTCAGTCTCTTCAGCAAAATTTCCTTTCACTTATAGCTAGCTACCTGACCATCCTACACTAAATAAGCAGATAATTTAATCTTCCAACTTTTTGAATTTGTGTGTTCTTTTATGTACACATGTTGGCTGACTGGAACAGAAGGAGGCAGGGGGTATATATGAGCAAGTATGATTTATTATGGACAAATGGTAGAAAAATGTTACTAATATCCATAGCTAAGTTCCTTAAGTCATGTAGAGAGACTGTTATTACGTTTGTTTTATTTTTCTATTGAATCAAGCACTAGCTACCAGTTGCAGTTAGTTTTATTGTGCCTTCCAAATGCACAGTTAGCTCTGCTTTATCAATAACCAAATAATAAACTAGGTCCCAATGGTCATGTCCACATCTAGATTGTTCAGGTGATCAGGAACTCTTTTATTTGTGTGCTTTAGCTTTTAGTTCTTGGTTATATCTATAAAGAAAACAGAAAGAAAAATAATCATCAATAATAATAGATAAACTTATGGTAAGGAGAGAATGGAAAGCATACTCCATTTCTTCTTTGTTGGTGGTCAGGTAGCTATACAGTTGTAAACAGAATCTTCCTGGGGCGCTTATAGGTAGAAACAGGCAGAAGGTAAAGGATTCAAAAAGTTCATTTGCATCTGGATTTTGTTTCAGATAATAAGATGACAACTGCCAAAAACTTTTTTTTTTTTGAGACGGAGTCTCGCCTGTCACCAGGCTGAAGTGCAGTGGCGGGATCTCGGCTCACTGCAAGCTCTGCATCTGGGGTTCATGCCATTCTCCTGCCTCAGCCTCCTGAGTAGCTGGGACTACAGGCGCCCGCCACCACTCCTGGCTAATTTTTTGTATTTTTAGTAGAGACAGGGTTTCACTGTGTTAGCCAGGATGGTCTTGATCTCCTGACCTCGTGATCTGCCTGCCTCAGCCTCCCAAAGTGCTGGGATTACAGGCATGAGCCACTGTGCCTGGCCTGCCAAAAACTTTTAACAGTTTAGCTGACACATAGTTTCCTACGCAAAAGTATTATTTTAATAAATATTCTCATTCTAGAATTCTACAAGAGTGTGACAAACATGTGAACATATGTATAAAGTTTAGTAAAATGTGGTCATCTAGAATTTTTAAATTTATACTCACAAAGCACCTTTCCTAAGAATAAGATCAACAGGTAAAGTAAAATATACTAATCACTAAAGTAAAATATCACTAAAGTAAAATATACTTCTAACCACTAAGGTAAAATATACTTCTGTGATGCAGGCAGGCTATTGGGTTAACAGCCTGTAAACACTTAAATTCACTAATGCTAAGGACCATTTCCTCAATTCTCAATCCAAAGAAGTAACCACAGAGTCAGTCTTTCCTTCCCTTCTACCATTCCTTGGGTTTCATTTACTATTCCTCCCAGCTTATAATGGAATGGAGAATAGTATAAGTACAAGAAGGATACTTATTCCATGAAGCCAACCATACCTCCTAGGTTTCTCAAAAGATCCTGATTTCAAATATTTGATCATAATGTCATTATCATAAGTCACCGACAATATTAACTACTGAGTAAATAGTTTAAAAATTTCCAGTGCTCATGGAACACTTTCCAATCAAAGCAAAGACCTCACTCTAAATATCATTTCCAATACTACATAATACATTTAAGTTCCAATTTATTATACACAATTGAAAGTGATAAAAGGTTTACATAAGAAATTAATAAATCATAAACTGTATATATTGTCTTAATAAAAGAGATTATGTGAAATGGTTAACCATCTAAATGATGCACAGTTAAATCTAAAAACAAGGTAACATACTGCTTAACTGATTTTAGCCAGTTAACTGGTAAACTTATTTGTAAACCCCTAGACTTTTCTAGAAATGTTAAATTTCTACTTTAGGTACTTCTTGTCTTAGCATTATATATGAATCTTTAAAAAAAAAAAATTAGTGCCACCTGAGTAGCTTTTGAAACAGTTTTAAAAATATCTCTGGTAGGCTTACCTCCAAATACGAAAAAGCTGAGAGGCTCCTGCTGTCCCCACAAAGAAATTAACAGCAAACAGACTCCAATTTTTTGGAATAATTACAAGTGAGTACCTTGACCAAATAAACCCTGTTGAAACAAAATGTTACTTTAAAAAGTATACATACTGCTGCAATAACTTCAGTGAATACTTAATACTGAGTAAAGTAATTACAACAATAATGTAGGATGAGGGACAAAGAAATGCTATATTCTGAATTTTCAATAATGTTTCCATAGCTTAGTGTCACAGAAAATACTCAATTCTTACATGAAAGAGGAATCTTTGGCCGGGC
>NW_012113808.1:8192053-8214506 GCF_000951035.1 Colobus angolensis palliatus
AAAAAAAAAAAAAAAAAAGAAAGAGGAATCTTTAGAGTAAAGTGACTATTAACTGTAATTTTCTTCCCACTTTTGCTCATGGCAAAAACCTGAAAAACAAAAGCCCATTCAGATACTTATTCTTCCTCTGACTCTCCCATCCATAATTAATAACTTCCTAGACATAATACTGTTAATTCCTTTGTGTGCGGGTGTATTTCAAACACTAAGCCACTAAACAAACTGATACAAAACAAAACAAAAATCATTTATGTTCTACAAGGAACACAGAAGATATTTATTTAATTTACCTGTAGCCATCAAAACAGCAGATTGAGCTGTGCTAAGTTTTTCTGCAGGTCTGGCCATATCAGCCAATCCAGCACACACCAACCCCTACAGATTAACACATAGAAAGAAAAAAAGTATGAGTGTGGAGTAATAGTTTTAACTTTAAATTAAGCACAAAACATTTTTGAGATTTCCATAAGTTAACAGCTATAAGTTTAGTATCCATTCATTAAGAAAATGTAGACTACAACAACAAAAAAGCACAATGAATTAAAAAACTGCTTTTTGAACTAATTTTACTTTGTTAGGTACACTAAGCAGCCTCATATATCTGAAAGCCAGTAGTACATATATAGATAAGATATATATGTATGCATTATATGCACATATATATTTTGTTTTTTTGTCTACTTATTTCACATATGAATTTATATATTCTTTATATATGTCAGGAACCACTAACCACTAGCATGGAAGATACCTGAAAGCTGTTAAGGATATTTGTATAGATTCTTCCTTTGATGTTTTCTGCCAATGTTATTATTTTTAAATTAAATTAAATTTTAGATTCAGGGTACATGTGCAGGTTTGTTACATGGGTATATTGTGTGATGCTGAAGTTTGGGCTTCTAATGAATTATTTTTTAAAAGTATAAGTATCAGAAAACCTGTTATAATTCTAGTTTTTTGGTTAGATCATATATTGTTATTATTATTACTATTATTTTTAGACAGAGTCTCGCTCTGTCACCCAGGCTGCAGTGCAATGGTGCGATCTCCGCTCACTGCAACCTCTGCCTCCCAGGTTCAAGCGATTCTCATGCCTCAGCCTCCAAGTAGCTGGGATTACAGGCATGTGCCACTATGCCTGGCTAATTTTTATATTTTTAGTAGAGACGGGGTTTCACCATGTTGCCCACGCTGGTCTCAAACACCTGATCTCAGGTGATCCGCCCGCCTTGGCCTCCCAAAGTGCTGGGATTACAGGTGTGAGCCATCAGGCCCGGCCTGGCTGTAAGACCACTTTTCTTTAACATCAGCATATATGTGGCCATTTATCTTCGGTGTTTTTAACACTGTCTCTGTTGCAATCATGTGTTTTTACTCCCACTAAATGAGCTGTATTTTTACCAAGTCACTATGTTTGTCCCCCAATCTGTTTATGCCAGTTTTACTTGTTAATGTAATTTATATGATTTAATAAATTTTTTTTTTAAACTAAGCTGGAAATTATATAGGATGCACTATAGTATAATTTATCGAGGATAGAAAATGTGGAGCTCAAAAATCCATACATAAATAAAAGCTTTAGCTTTAAAAAAGACTGATTGTCAAAGAATATATATTTATATCCTTTAGGTTAAAATAAAATATTTAAGGTACATAGGTTTTTTTTTTTCTGGATTATCCACTTTGACCTTTATGATTAGTTATGTGGTTTCAACTAAAGTGGTTACGAAGGACTCTACTACAGTTGTATGTTTGAAGGCACATAGTCTAAGAGTCTTAATGTTATAGAACATATGTGGCTTGCAGAAGCAACTGTTATATGACAGGTATAGAATTCTACAGATTAATTATCAAATACTCTGGGACAATAAAACACAGTAAGAGGTATATAAGGTAAGTATCTAATAGAAGTCTCCTGACCAGAGAACAAAACACAGAAGTTTCTATTGCTATGCTGTCATCTGGAGACTATGCATGATTTCAGCATGTACTTAAAATAGATGTTCTTAAAGAGACAGATAGTCAAGAAGGCATTTATGAGTATATAATGCTGTCAACATCTCACAACAGTAATGAACCAGGTCAAATAAACACCAAAGTTACTGATAAAATCAATAAACTCCTAAACTGTGGTAAATTCGAGGTCAAAGAAGCCCCTAAATTTATTGTGAACAGATGAAATCACTCAAACTTTTTTAATGATTGGATACTTCAGCAATCAATTCCACTACAAAGACATATAATTACTATGTAATTTTAAGTGCAGGTGGTGAAAGAAGGAAATGGTAATGTAACTTCCATTAGTATAGGGGTTTTAGGATCTTTTCTCAATACGTAGACATGAAAAAAAAAAAAAACAAAACTGCTCCCTAGATCTCTGTAAAATACAGTTCCCAAATCACTTATATTCTAATCTTGTCACTTCATAGTTGAGGGGCCAAAAATGACAAAGAGACTAAACTTGCCCAAGGCCATAAGATTGAGTCATAACCAATTCTAACATTCTCAACCACTTGAATTTACAACTGAGTTTCTGAATTGTTCTAACCATTTTAATAGTACATTTAAGAGAATTACAACAGCCCATCACTCAACAACAACAAAAAACAACTTGATTAAATTAAAAACAGGCAAAGGACTTGAACAAATATTTCTCCAAAGAAAATACACAACTGATGAATAAGTACATTAAGTATATGTCCAGCATGACTAATCATCAGGAAAATGCAAATAAAAACAAGATATCTAACACCCATTAGGTGCCTATCATAAAAACGAAAACAAAAACGCTCCCCCATCAAAAGTTAACAAGTGTTGATGAGGATGTGGAGAAATTAAAACCCTTATGAATTGCTGGTAGAAATGTAATAATGTAGTTGCTGAGGAAAACAAAAAATATTAAGCAGAATAATCATATGGTCTAGCAATTCAGCTTCTGAGTGTATACTAAGAAGAATTAAAAGTATTGACTTAAAAAGATATTTGTACATCAATGTTCATGGTAGCATTATTCACAACAAAAATGTGGAAGCAAACCAACTGTCCAATCAACATATAGATGAATAAACAAAATGTAAATACATACAATGGAATGCTATTCAGCCTTAAAAAGAAAGGAAATTCTGACACATGTGACATTAATGTACCTTGTGGACATTATGCTAGGTGAAATAAGCCAACTACAAAAAGACAAATACATTTTGATTCCATTTACAAGAGGTACTTAGAGTAGTGAAATTCATAGAGACATTAGGTAGAATGGTGGTTGCCAGGGACCGGGAGAAGGAGAATGGGGAATTATGGGTACAGAGTCTTACTTTTACAAGATAAAAAGGGTTCTGGAGACTGGTTAACAATGATGTAAATGTACTTAACACTACTGAACTGTACACTTTGAAAATGGTTCAGATAGTAAATTTTATGTGTATTTTACCACATTAAAAAAAAAAAAAGCCTACAGACCAGTAGTTTTCAAACGTTAGAGGGCATCAGAGAATCATCTGAAGAGGTTATGAAAACACATCTCACTGGACTCCACATCTAGAGTTTTAGATTTGGTAGGTCTGTGATGGGGCCTAACAAGTTCTCAAATGATGCCAGTGCAGGTCCAGAGAGATGACACTGAGAAGCACAGTTATAGAACCAAACTGGCCCTTTCAACATAAAATCAATGATTTGCTACAAACAGCCACCACAATTGTTTTTTTTCCCAGCTAAGAGAGAACTTTAAGAAAACTCTGGGGAAGAGTAAAAGCACTGGGCTTGGAGTCGGAAGTCCTAGGTTCCGTCATTTACCAAATGCTAATATTTATACCCGAATAAATCCATCTGCTTTTTGAGACTAACTTTCCTTACCTATATTTTGGTGTTAGCACCTTCAGTTCTCATACTAAATTAATAATAAAAGTTAACTTGGGGGTTCTAACTAGTTTAATGCTTTACTTAGTAATAAAATTTCAGAATGAAATTTCATGTCCCTATGGTACACAATTTTAAGTTTTTTGATAACAAGTATGTTCCCAGAAGGCCTCTTATCTAAAGAGTTCAGAAAAACTAAAGTAGATAGTTGCTTTATGTAGAAAATGGTATGTCTGAGAATATTTGCCATGAAATAATCAAAAGGCACACCGAGAATATTCTAAAGCATATCCTTCATAAAAGTTACTTCAAATTAGTAAATGCCTATTAAGGAATTTTTCTTTCAGTAGCTTCTGCAAAAACTCAAGACTTACCCATTTCATAATTGGAGCCCAGAAAAAAACTGTTCTGGGACCTGAAAAAAGAAAAAAAGAAAAGAAAAATTCAGGAATAAATCAAATATCTTATACATGTCTTTTAACAGCTGTCACCAAATTTTAAAAACCAAAAGATTTATCAATCTATTTTTAACCACTTTTACTATGCTTTTTGCATACTTTGTATTTCAGTTAACATTTAGAGAGGTACCACAGTATCACAGTACAGTTGACCCTTGAATAACACAGGTTTGAACTGCACAGGTTCAACTATATGCAAAATTTTTTCAGTAAATATACTGCCATATAAAAACATTTTAGGGAACCTTGATTCTAATGTAATTTCATACTAGTTTTACACTCAAGTAACACTCTCATTCCAAGTGAAAATGAACCCAGTGATAACACCCCATTTTTGTGCATTTTGGCTGAATTACTATAACAAATAGTTGGTTAATCTTAACATTAAGCAGCAAAATTTGAAAAATGTAAAAATGGCAGTTGCTTCCTTGCAACTTTTGCTTAGTATGCAGGTTTTGAAAAGTATCACCAGATAGTGCAAACTACTTGCCTTTAGCCTTAAGTGATAGCAATGCTACACATTCTATCCTCCACAATTTAACATAGTCCTTGATATTTTTATCCTTCTCAAACTAATTCACATTATTCTTACAGCAAATTCATTAATTCAATGTCATGTTAAAATCTACCACAGTACATTTTACATATTTTACTCTAGTTATTTGTAAATCTATGTATCTATCAAGATTATGACTTCCTCGAAGCTAGTGGCTCAGTATTATTTATACTTGTATCCCTACTACCCTAATAGAATGTAGAATATTAAATAAAAAGGAAAGTTAGCAAGTAGAGTTGGAAGCAGTTTATACTAATATTTATTACTGTAATATATATGTACGTGTATATATAATATATAGATATATACACACATATATACAAATAACCTTTTTTTTTTTTTTGAGACAGAGTCTCGCTCTGTTGCCCAGGCTGGAGTGCAATGGCACAATCTCGGCTCACTGCAACCTCCACCTCCTGGGTTCAAGTGATTCTCCTGCCTTAGCCTCCCAAGTAGCTGGGATTACAGGCGCCTCCACCATACCCGGCTAATGTTTTTGTATCTTTAATAGAGACAGGGTTTCACACCATGCTGGCCAGGCTGGTCTCAAACTCCTGACCTCGTGATCTGCCCGCCTCAGCCGCCCAAAATGCTTGGATTACAGGCGTGAGCCACCGTGCCTGGCTACAAATAACTTTTACAGTACTTTAAAATCGTAAGTTGTTTTTATCAGCCTGATACTTAAATATCTGGTAAGTCTGGCTTATGCATTTAATAGTTTTAAAATATGCTTGCTGATTTTCTAATTTAATCCTAGAGTCCTACAGCAATCTAAATTTCATTTTCTCATTCTTCAGAGAAGCTGGGTATCATCATCAGAATAATTCTTCAAACACTAGAAAGATCACGGCACAAATCCTGTGGTTCCTTGTGGGCCTAGTCAGCCCATTATAATGTTAAACTTTATTTTCTCACATACATCTGGTATCTAACCATTTTTACATTTTCTTGTGTACGTTTGAATTTTCCGTATTTTAAGTTGTAGAATAAATCTAGAAACAGTGCTGAAACAGCTGGTGAGAGAACTTAAACTATAAAGGAGTTCTAAATTTTGATGTTCTTATAGTGGAGTGAAAAACCTATCTACATTCAGTTTCTGTTATCCAGTTCTCTAAACAGCATTGTTCTGGGCACAGCCACCATACATATAGAACTCTAGCCACATCCTTTTTTCTCTACAAGATATAAAATAATTTAGTTTCTTCTTTGGTTAAGACTAGGCTGGAATTTGAAAAGAAATTTTTACGAAGGGAAAAAGGGGAATATAAAAGAAAATATGAAGCCATTGAGTTTCAGAATATATAACCCTAATTTAACTAAATCTTAGCCCAGGTCAGCGGTTCTTAACCAGGAGTGTCCCCGCCAGGGGAATTTTTAGTTGCCCAACTGTGGTGCTCCAACTGCTGCAGATGCTGCTGCTGACGCTGCTGCTGCCATCTCGTGGGTAGAGGCCTGGGATGCTGTTAAACATCCTCCAATGTACAGGACAGCTGCTCCAAGAAAGTAGAAGGTTAAGAAATCCTGGCCTAGGCCAACTGATAAGCTGGGCAAACATTCAACCAGTTTCATGCTATTTTATGGATCTTCAGTTTATGCTGTCCCTTCTCAATATCCTGCTTAGTCTTTACCTAACTCCTATCCATCAGAAACTCATCTCAGGTTGCATCTCCTCAAGGAAGCCTTAAAAACACAAACAAAAAAACTACAAGTTAGGCTAAATGCTCCTTCTCTTAACTACCAAAGCAGCCTGTATATTCTTCTATCATTTTCTGTTAAAATGATTATTTATGCATCTGTCACATTAACCCGAAGACAAGGTCCGTTTCTTAACTTCCTTGACAAATAATAAGCATGTGCCAATAGAACTGAATTGGATTCACCATGTTCAGGATCAAGATATTCAAACTTTGTGTCTGACCCAGAATTTGCCTCAACACTGCTTCATCCTCAAGGCTGGAATTTGCTGTTTACTCATCTCTAGGGACATTAGGTTCCCTTTATGCCAAGGATATATTAGATTTCACTTATTAGTTACTCTACTCTTAGACCACGGCTCTCTTCCCGAGTCTGATAACATAATGCACTAATCCTATAAAACAGTCCTTTCAAACTCTCTGGAAATTTAGGGTGAGATTCCGGGATTCCTATCATTACACCTGGTTCATTTTTCTTTGTCACACACAGTGTCTCTCGCTCATATGCATTATCAATTACTAAGTTTAATTTTTATCCTGGCATGGAGTTTCATCAGTCAAGAGTCAGTCAGTGTATTGTTTTAGTCTCTCACTGAATGGGTGTTCATTTTTACTTTGAACTCTTCAGTAGACTTTTCTTGTTCTATTTCAAAGCTGGACTTTCTCTTGTCACCCCAAAACTGTTTTCTGAGAAAAGCCTCTAGATTCTGGTTCCAAGCTTAAATGGTTGACAAGCTTAAATGGTTGATCCTTTGGGGTTAATGAATAGTCAGTCTTTTCAGTAAGTCTGCCTGGTAACTAATTTACTAAACTGCCCGGAGCTAGGTAATAGTTTTACAATATTAATAGCACGCCCTTCCCCACCAAACCAAACAAGAACTGAAAAAACTTCAAACATCAAATTATGGTTGCTAGAACCTGGACCAAGAGAGGTATTTTAGTGAGTGAATAATTTTAAACTATGAAAACAAGCTCTAATTTCAGTTTAATAACTGCTATGTACTAAACAGAAAAATAGCAGTAGCAAATACATAAGACCTTCTAAATTGCTAATTTTTCTGAGATACTAGAAGATGTGGACAAGTGACAAAAAAATCAGAGTCTAATATCTACAAATGTGAACAGTGTTTTCTTAACTGTTAAAAAAAGAAAAAATGGTCACACAATGGGTTAACAAAATTTTAAAGAAAACTTAACCCTTTCATTTTAACGCTAATTAGCATTCAATTAACATTTCTTAGCTTTTTTTCTGTAAGAGTAAATACGTCAAATAAAGCTAGACAAGTACATTTAGACATATATAAATCAGATACAGAGGCTGTCTTCCAGAAAACAGCAATTGATCAACAGTGGATATAGTAGTGAAAAAACATTCCAACTTACTTCAACGTTTCTAAACATAAAGTTTTGACAAAACAAAGCACTTAGAAATAGGTATCACTCAAATAGTGACAATACAATGTCACATGTGTCATTCTAGACCTAGAAAACACAGGCTTATGTTCTGTACAATGACACAGCTATTCTCATGGGAGAGCATAAAAATAGATAATTATGACACGTGAAATGATTATAATACCATTATATTAGAATAAGCAGATGTATAAACTAACAGATACCTGGCTAACATCCATTATGATAAATGAAATAACTCGATTAGGTGGAAACTTTGAACTGCTGAAAATATACTGAAGAAAAATCTCCTCATAAGACATTAATTTATAGCCCAAGATGAAGAAAATTGTCCACATCAGACATACTATATATTCTTTTAGAAAAACAATTAACACATTTTCATCTTGTTTCTTAGAACACTACTACTGGATGTTGAAGAAGGCCTCCAATGCTGACAATTTAGAAACATTAAACAAGTATTTAAAATGTCTATACATTTAGGCTGGGCACAGTGGCTCACACCTGTAATCCCAGTACTTTGAGAGGCCAAGGCGGGTGGATCACCTGAGGTGGGGAGTTTTAGACCAGCCTGACCAACATGGAGAAACCCTGTCTCTACTAAAAATACAAAATTAGCCGGGTGTGGTGGCACATGCCTATAATCCCAGTTACTTGGGAAGGCTGAGGCAGGAGAATCGCTTGAACCCGGGAGGCAGAGGTTACAGTAAGCCAAGACTGCACCTGGGCAATTGCGCTCCAGCCTGGGCAACAAGAGCAAAACTCTGTATCAAAAAAAGAAAAAAAAAAAGTCTATACATTTTAAACTATGAACTATTTTCAAGAATAATGAAAAATACAGACTATAAGTTATTTTGTGTTTTATTGTCTTATTTTTAAAGTGAAACTCAAACTCATGTTTTTAAATTCAAACTTTTCATAGAATTTGAGAAATTCTACAAGTGAACACCATAAGCAGATAATAACAGACAGAAATTTTCAAATTAACAAATTTAGTTGCCTTGAACTTCGATGAACTGACATAAACTTACTTCCTAATTTCCTTATTTGAGAGAAATTACTGTTAATAAAATATTATATGAATTTTACCCAGAAAGTAGGCCACCTATTGTATATATGATTCCCTCCCTAAGTAAAGACTTACTTTTTGGAATAGAATAGGTAATTTTCACTCTCAAGCACATATACACACTTACAAATACTGAATTGAGGTATTCACTATATCCCTCTGTGAAAAATCAAGTTTCTTACTGAATGCTAAGAGGTCATAAAATCACTAAATTTCCCTACCTCTTCCCATCCCTTTCATGCCACTCCTTTATGATTTGTTACTTTTTAACACCCCTCTTAATTCCTTACATTACACAAGTTTACCTGTTTACTATCATGTGACAAACTAGATACAAATCCTTCTAGTATGTAAAGGTTAATCTTTGATGTGGATACTGATGGCTAAAAATCATTCATTTTTATTTGTGCCAAAGCTAGTTCTGATTTAACACTAAGAACACGACTAAGCTACCATTTAGAACCATATAATTTTAATATTTTCCACAATGCCTTGGAAATAGCTCTCACTAAAATAGTACCCAAAACATCATGGGTAGATGTTTTTAAAAATGTTGACTGAAAATACACTTTGGTTTGAAATTCCAGAGTAAAGAACAAGTAAAGCGACTAAAATAGCCAAGATGCATCTTAGGGATGATACGTTTTAAATTTACTTATTTCTTCAGGTACGAAGAATCAGTTACTTTTAGATTTAGAGAGACTGTTGAAATCACCTACTGTAGGCACTCATAAATCAGGCAAATGAGGCCCAGTAAACAAATTACTTGTTTAAAATAAATAACTCAGCAAGGATAAAAAACTAGATCCCTAAATCATAATCTAACAATAATTATATGACTTTCCCCAATGAAATCTGAGTTTCCCGAAGGTTCTGAATGTAGGAAAAGTCCTAAGAGAATACCAAATTATAGATTATTAGATGGAAAAGACTTTAAGAAAAGTCCAAGCTCCCTCATTTTTATAAATGAAAAAGATGAGACACTAACAAGTTAAGTAATTTGTCTTACACTCAGGAAATTTAGGGTGAGTTCTGGATAAAGCAAGGACTAGAACACAGTTTCTTTGATCCCAGTCCTCTTTCTACTATACCATACTGCACTTTAAACATATTTCATTCTCTGTCATAGGCAAAATTAATATTTTTACATGACCTGGAAATGAAAAGCTATTTATAGCTTTTCTTAGGGCTTTTTTCTCCTTTAGCACATCTGCATAAACAGTTCTAATTTCTTAAAATTAGTTTAAAAACAGGATAGCACAGAAAAAATATGTTAAGTGTTGAACAACTACATCAAGGGTGATATTCCGCTCTGTCACCCAGGCTGGATTGAGTGCAGTGGCGTGATCTTGACTCAGTGCAACCTCTGTCTTCCGGGTTCAAGCAATTCTCCTGCCTCACCCTCCAGAGTAGCTGGGATTACAAGTGCGCACCACCATGCCCAGCTAAATTTTGTATTCTTAGTAGAAATAGGGTTTTACCATGTTGGGCAGGCTGGTCTCGAACTCCTGACTTCAGGTGATCCGCCCGCCTTGGCCTCCCAAAGCGCTGGGATTACAGGTGTGAGCCACCGTGCCTGGGTGATATTCCTTTTTATGAACTCTTCTGAGAATACAAACTCTGTGTGGGTGGGCTGTTATTTTATCCACTGATTTATCCCGACTGCCAGAATAGTATCTAATATACAATAGGCCCTCTATAAATACTGAATAATTCAACTTTCTTGGTAGTTGATTGTTTGAAGATATTCTATTTTTCACTAATATTTTACAATTGTATTTGAAATTCTAATTTTACATCTATTTTAGTTATCTCTTTAAATAAAGTTATTGCTTTAAAAAATAATATATGTATATTTAGTGTAAATATTTAAACATATTAAATATACACTTAAGAATATATATGGACATATATTAATATCTTAGACTGGCATTTAGATTCTTCACTGACAATCTGTGGCAACAAAATAAGTTCTAACAGAGATGCAATTGAAACTATGTAGGTATGTACACTGATTATTGGTCCACATTTGATTTTATTTACATACAATAGAACAATATATATTTGAACGAAGTTGTATTTAACTATCTACTGTAACATCAATTCTCTTAGCACTGAATTTAAAATTTTTATGATACAGATATTTCCTTATAAACACTGATAACACTGGTTCATTTAATTTATTTTTATTTAAAAGAAATATCTTCTAGGTCTTTAAAATTAAGCTAATTATCTTATCTAGGAAAAATGCAAATATTCTTATTTAGACTTTAAAGTAACTTTTCCCATGAGTCTTCAGAGGGAACCCATGTAATGTTGAGAATGATATTCTCAGCACCAGCACACTAAGCACTGCAACAAGTTTCAGAGAATTATTTTTTCAAAAGCTCTTCCATGTAAGCCAAAATGTAATTCAATAAAAGGAGAGCTACAATGCGTTAAAATGATATGGTTCGGATAGCTGTTTTTGGGACTAACTTCACCAAAGGATAGTTTTTAGACTCTATAGAGCTGTGGTCTTCCAGCTCCTTTTGAACATGTGCCCCATCAGTAAAAAACAATTTGAGCATACATCCTCTTTATAAATCATTTATATATTTATAAATTATATAGAATTACTGCCCTAATATATTTTTGTATTACAGAATGTACACACAATGAAAAATTTAGATGGATGAAATAACAGTAAATGTTAATACAAGTTCTATGATTTTCTTCTTACATTCCAATGTTTCATTGTGTGCACCCCTTGGGATGACTCACCCCATTCTGGAACTCACAAATACAAATAAATGACACTCCTCCACTGCTAATTTTTGGTTTTCCTTAATTAAGCGTTTAAGAAAACACTGGGGCCAGGTGTGGTTGCTCACACCTGTAATCCCAGCACTTTGGGAGGCCAAAGCAGGTGGATCACCTGAGGTCAGGAGTTTCAGAGCAGCCTGGCCAACATGGGGAAACCCCGTCTCTACTGAAAACACAAAAATTAGCTGGGCATGGTGGCACGCGCCTGTAATCCCAGGTATTCAGGAGGCTGAGGCAGGAGAATCGCTTGAACTCAGCAGGCCAAGGTTGCAGTGAGCCCAGATCACGCTACTGCACTCCAACCTAGGGAACAGAGCAAGACTTTGTCTCAAAAAAAGAGAAAAGAAAAGAAAAGAAAAGAAAAAATAACATTGGGCAACATAACTTCAAGGTTATTTCTTTGACAAACACTGGTGTACAGCTATGCAACTGGCTAGTGTGGAGTCACATATTTTATAGTCAGGTGGGGGATAATGCGGGTACTGACATCCTTTTGGTGAGTTGAGGAACTTGACTGGGACACATTTGGCTAGAACTCTATTCCTTCTCTACAGAGGCAGATCATGACATGCCAGCAACAACACATAGGCAAATGGATAATGAGAGCCTCAAAACTCTGGGTCATAGGTCAGAGATGCAATACTGTGACTAAAATATATATCTATACATAAAAACATTCTTTTTTTTTTTTTTTTTTTTAAAAGGGGTCCCCCTCTGTCTCCTGGGCTGGAGTGCAATGGTGCAATCTTGGCTCACTGCAACCTCCGCCTCCTTGTTTCAAGTGATTCTCCCACCTCAGCCTCCCAAGTAGCTGAGATTACAGGCACCTGCCACTATGCCTGGCTAATTTTTGTATTTTAGTAGAGATAGGGTTTCACCATGTTGGTCAGGCTGCTCTCGAACTCCTGACCTCAGGTGATCCGCCCACCTCAGCCTCCCAAAGTGCTGGGATTATAGGCGTGAGCCACCGCACCCCACTAAAAACACATTCTTGTTACCTGTTGAGACATACAGTGTCAGCGATAAAATTAAATCTCAAAAATTTAGAATCAGCAATGTATGATTTCCAACTGTTAAAACTGTAGCATTTCATATCATTTAATAAACCCCTTGTAGTTGAATCTAGGCAAATGTTTCAATGATAATTCAATAACAAATACTGTTAGGCAAAATAGTATGCAAAATCCTTGAATATTCACTCTGGATAACTCTTAAGACAATAATCAGTGTTTCCTTAGATTTTATTCCATACTCATTAGTCAACATATTTTTCAAGTTCCTTCATTTCTATACTGGTGTGCCTCTAACTTGTCGATCATAAATAATTTTGCTGTAATAGATATCCTTACTCTGTACGTTGTTCAAATCTTAGAACTGATAGTTATTGAGAGTCTAAGTGCGAACGCTGTGCTGCATGTTTTGGAGACATTAGATCATCTGATTTTCACAACAATCCTGAAATGATTATATAATTACTCCCATTTTATAGATGAGATAACTAAGGCAGGAATTTAGGGTCAAGGTCACACAGCCAAGACTTAAACGTAGATCTATCTCCCTTCAAAGCCTAGCTCCTTTTACTACACTGAAAAAGGGGGTTAAAATAACTGAATGAATCCAAGGATTTTCAGATGAAATGCACATCCTACAAGTGAAAGGTAATCCCTCTTCATTCTGAAAGCTGACTAGTATTTTAAGCAGTAATTACAGGTGGCTAAAAACTAAAGCCTTGGAAAGGATCAAGATAAGACTACCCTCCAATTTCGTATTAAGTAGTTTAAAATTACTCTTACTCTGCCATGCCCTTATCCTACAGCTAAAACACAAAGCTTGAGGGTCAGAGTTGACTTCACGTTCAGTTGACTCTGTAAAGCCCATATTATTACCAAAGGCATAGCTCAACCCTCCTTCCTGAAAATCTGATGCCACAAATTATGCCACAAAACACAGCATAATTCCAATAAAACTAAATGTTAAAAGAACTAAACGGCAAATAAACAAAAACTTTTAAAATCAGTTAACAAACTCTCCTTAGTGATCAGTTTTATAATAGGTTCAATGTTGCAATAAATAATATTAAGGGTTAAACTACAGTATTATCCGGATGTTCAATTCATTCCATTATCAAACTGGAGGTCAGATTTAGTAACCAGTTCAGACTACAGAGAGCTGGTTCATAATCAGATAATGGGAGAACTAGACAACTTTCCTAATGATACCAACTGCAGAATACAGATTTTAACTATGTAGGAGAAAAAAGGCCACTTTTCGGGTAGCACTCTAGTCTTTCAATTTACAACACATTTTCTAGTTTGCCAAGTTCTTAGGCTTGAAAGAGACCTCAGAATATATCTGATGTTAGCCACTAGCCAAATAAGTATTATTACAACTCACTTTAGAGAAGAGGTAACAGAATTCTAGATCTTAAGGGATTGGAATGTTTCAGTTTCTTAGAGAGCTTTTTTTTTTTTTTTTTTAACCACAAGAACACAAGTTTTCCAGTAGGCCAAGAGAGATGTAACATTTACTGAGCATTTACAAAGAGTCAAGCACATATGTTATCTGTCATTCTCGCAGACCGCATATTACACAACAGAGATCTAGGCTTTTGCTCAAGGTCACAACTATAATAAGTGGTAGAAGAGAATGAAATCCAGGTCTGTCCACACAAAAAGCTCTGGGTAGAGCTTGTTCAACAATTTCATAAATAAGGACAGATTTAAAGAAACACACTGGACCTATGGGATGAGAAATGACACTGGCTCAACCCTGGATGAAGTAAAGCATGCAGTTTAGGGGAGGGCTCAGTCTGCAGGCCTCTGCCAGCAGTAGCTGAAGAAAGTGTGACCTTTACTCCAAACCCTACAGTGCGACAAGCCACCCACCCAGCTCTGCCTAGTGTGGGTTAATATGCCACAATTCGAAAAGAGAAAAAGAATGAGTGTTTCATGGTGGCTCCAGACACTTTCGTGGCCGCAGAAGTTGAGAAGGCTCAAATTTGGAGGTCAGGTTTGGGTTGGAGTCGTGCGTAATACGGGAGCGGATAGGTGGGGAAGGGCGCTGACTTGAGATACGTTGGCTTAGGAAGGGATGTTGCAGGAGAGAGGGTGAAATGCAGAGGCTAGGAGAGTAAACGGCTTCACCTGAAGGGAAGGAAGGAGTTGGGGCTGTGGGATGCCTCTAGTGGCAGTTGTCAGAGGGCCTCTAAAAGGTCCATTTTAGAGGAAGGGGGAAGGAAGGTCTCGATAAGGAGCCATTCAGGGTACATTACCTGCTGGATGGTTGTACAACGGCCTCAATTTCTCGGGCAGCATCAGCTCCACTTTATCGAGAAGCCGGTGGTAGGTGGCCCGCAGGCCTCGGGCACCGGCGGCCGACATCGCCGCCGAGGGATCGTGAGCAGCCGGGTGGGAGCGTGGCTCTGTTCTCGTCCCTGGCTGACAACGAAGGGGAGCTAGTCACTTTTCCTTGCCACGACGCCTGGCGTCCGTATCTCGCCTGGAGAGCCCTTCCCGCGGCTCTCGCTGCCCGGCTGTGAACCAAAAAGCTGCCGCCCGCTCCCCGCGAAGGTTGAGGGGGCGGACGCTGCCAACGGCCCGCCCCTGGTCCGCCTCCGCCCCGGCAGGAGAGACGGAGGAGGAGCCTAGGCAACAGGTGCCAAAATAATCACCTCACCGAGTCCGCCCAGCGCCCTGCTGGCAGCGCGCTTGCGCAGGCCGAGCTGCCCGCCAGGATTGGCCCGCCCCGAGGCGCGGGTGGGGTCCAGTGGGAAACCTCCTCTTTCTCCCCCCTGCCCTCGAGGCCATGTTGGAGAAGGGAAGGTGAAGCTGCGCTGGCTCTACTGCCCCTTAACTTTGACTAAGCAGGCCCGTAGTTAAAATGGGCTTTTCGGGCCTTCAGTGCCTAAAGATGCTGCTGCACTATTCTCTTGCTTCTTTTGACTGGAGACTCGTGAGCGAGAGACTACAGAATTGAGTCGCTTCTCTCTCTACTCCTCTTTTATCCCTAGCGACTTAAGAATCTGGTTAGAGTGGCCCGAATGCATTCTTCCACGGTGAGGGCAGCCGCGGCACACACCAGCCTCAGTCCCCAAGGTGGTCGTCATCTCGCGAGAAAGGGCTGGCGGGGAGGGTATCCAGGACGAGGAGAGGGAGGAGTCGCCATCGCCTCCGCCTCCGCCTCCTCCTGTTGGAGGGGGGCCGAGGGAGGAGACTGTTGCTGATCTTTGGATGTTCTGGTTAGTCTAAGAAGGAGAGTATGAGGCGAGCTCCGACCCGGGTGCGGCCGGGCTTCGGGGGCCCAGGCGCCGCTGCTGCCACCGCCATCTAACGCTGCGCCCTGGAGGCCCGGCGCGCGGATGGTGCCGGTGCGGCTCGGGTGTTGATCCGGTGTCCCCTCCCCCTCCTCCCCTCCCCCACGCGGTGGTCTCCCCTCCCACCCGGCTCAGGCAGAGCCATGTCTCGGGGTGGCTCCTGCCCACACCTGTTGTGGGACGTGAGGAAAAGGTCCCTCGGGCTGGAGGACCCGTCCCGGCTGCGGAGCCGCTACCTGGGTGAGCGGGGGCCCCGGGGCGGAGGCGCTGAGGTCGCCGCCCAGAGTGGGGGAGGGGGTGCGCTACCGGGGTTGTTGGAGGTGGGACAGCGTCTCGGCGAGGGTGCCCCGAGACTCTGGGGTGTTGGGTGGGGCCTCGGTCGCCGAATCCCGTGCCCATGCCTCCCCCAGTCAAGCCCCCTATGCTTGCTGCCAGCCGCCGCCCTTGCTGGGTTTTCCTCGGAGGGCCGGGCCGAGGGCAGAAGGTACTGGCTTGTAAAGGTGTTGGGGTCGCTAATGGGTTGGGACTCGGGGGACTTGCGGAACCTCCAGGAGCTGCCGCGTTTAGAGCAAAAGTTAGCTCTTTTGCTCTTTTCTAGCGCGCTCTCCCCGCTGAGCCGAAGAACCTAAGTTGTTGCCCACCCTCGTCTTCAATCTTCAGAGGGTTTAGGTGTCGGCTGCGACGCGTTGACCACCCTCAGGGACTTCACGCTCCAGACAGAATCCGTGTAAACTGTTCTTGCGGCGCTGAGCCAAAACCTAAAAGTGATAGCTGAGCTCTCCCCACCCCCGCGCGCTCTCCCAGTTCCACTCTGTTCTTCAGTTCGTTTTGACCGCTTAAAGGTGGTGTAGGGTTTCACGTTCCTTTTCCCACCCCTGGAAAACACACTTGGCATTTACAGTTTCTTAGTTAAGCTTTCTAAAAACAACCTTCAATACTTGAGGGAACAGTATTCCACTTTTTTTCGTTTTGCATAACTTTTTTTTTTTTTTTGAGGATTCTGGGTCACGCCCGAGTCAACTAAAAAGTTTAGTTTCGTAAAAATGGACGTACTTAGTAAAGGTCTTTTTTGTTTCTTGCTGTATACTCTTCATTACTCTTGCTATTTGGAGATACGGCAAACAACATCAAACAAAATTTTTTTCTTTATAGTTTTGCCATTTGCTAGGTAAAAAGTGTTTGTTGCTGTCATTTGTTTTTGATTTCAAGAGAAGAAAATGAAATCTCATTACAGCCAACAGTTCTGGTTTGTAAATTAAGAAAAGTTAGCATGCAATTTTTTAATTCCTGCTTTTTAGTGTCTCAAGTAAAATACGAATACATTTTGTTTGTAGAAGCTCAATAAAAATGAAGCAAAAATCCCTTTTATCCCTCCCATTCAATTTCACTCCGCCACCCTTAGAAATAATATTTTCTGTTTTCTGAATATTCTTCCAGACCTTTTTGTTTGCATTCTTACAAGTACATATGTATATGTACAAATGCTAGGGGGTGTGTGTGTGTGTGTGTGTGTGTGTGTGTGTGTGTCTGTGTGTGTGAGAGAGACACCTGAATACATGGTGTCATATCGTAAGCATTGTTTTAACTTCTCCACATTTTGGAGATCTTTCCATGGCAGTGAAAATAGATTATGTCTTTTAAATTATTACGTAGTATGTAATATTGTGAAGTACTGTAGTGTACTCAACCATTCTTCTTTAAGTGGACGTTCGCCCTTACAGCATTGTAATGAACATCACTATACAAGCTTTTGTGCATTTGTTGTAGGATAAGTACCTAGAGTGGTGATTAATCATTTTAAAATTGAACATAGCTAGAGTCTGCTTTTTTAAACTATTTACCAAAAAAAGTGTGTAATATTTCTTTTAGAATTTATTTGTGGAGAGAGAACTTAATTTTAGCTTAATAAAACAAACGTTAACGTTGTTTTGCATGAATACATTGATAATTTGGTCCTTTATATCAGTTGGACAGTTTACGTACTTGTATACAGTTCTATATTTTAGTGTTTTTCTTTGGTTCAGTTACTGCAGCTATATCTACAAACGGGTTAATTAAAGTATAACAAAACCAAATACTTTCTTTTTCCTCTCCTACTCCGACTCCCTAATGGAAATGGAATTTGTATATTGGGTCTAGGGGAATTGAAGGGTTCACTGACTATAGTAGAAACCCTGAATTATAGTTTTTCAGATATATATATATATATATATATACACACACGCACATACAGGGAGTTCTTTATCTTAAACAGTATTTTAGATATGATAATATACTCTTAAAATAGGACATTTTTGGAATGACTTCCTTTAAAAGTGGTTTTCTAAGTACTTGAAAATACTTTTTGAAAGTATCGAAACCTGAAAATGTTTTCAAAGAACTAATTGATTGGCCTTTACCCTTAGTAGACCTTTGTGCTGTTATTCAACTCTTCTATACTACAGTGCTGATCTTGGCCTTGCATTCAGGAAACAGCAAAATCCACATTGGTAATGTTTGAATTAGTGATTTTTTTAAAAAAATGACTTTCCCTCCCAGTTTTATTGGGATATAATTGACAATTAAAAATTGTTATATTTAAGGTGTACAACTTAATAACTCCATATACAATCAAGTTAGTTAACATATCCATCACGTCACATAATTACCATCTTTTTTTGTGTGTGGCGATAAAATGACTTTTTAAAGTTGAGTACTCTTGGCTGGGTGCGGTGGCTTACGCCTGTAATCCCAGCATTTTTGGGAGGCCAAGGTGGGTAGATCACTAGAGGTCAGGAGTTCGAGACCAGCCTGGCCAACATGGTGAAACCCCAGTCCCTACTAAAAATACAAAAATTAGCTGGGCGTGGTGGCGTACACCTGTAGTCTTAGCTTCTTGGGAGGCAGAAGCAGGAGAATAGCTTGAACCCGGGAGGTGGAGGTTACAGTGAGCCAAGATTGCGCCACTGCACTCCAGCCTGGGTGACAGAGGGAAACTCTGTGTCATAAATAAATAAATAAAGTATGGTACACTTATAAAGCCTTCCTTTTAAAAGTCAAATTCCAAGTTAGGATTTTCCTAAGGAAATAGATTCCTTTTTTTAAGACTTTAATATTTAAACAGTATGATTGTCTATCTACAGGGTTGTAGATTTAAGTATTTTTCTGATACATTTTCATTATTTGTTTTTCTACAAATTTTTAGCAGTGAATTACTGCTAAATAGTAAAATTGGGATAGAACAAATGGATAGATTTTTCTCGTAGCTTTTACATTTCCAGTTATTTCACCATAGCATTTGCCCTTTCAATGGTAGTATTCAAACTTTGTAATTGATTTTACATAAACTGATTAATTACCTCCTTTCTTCCCATCAAAGAAAATTACACTTCACCAAACTTCCTGTTATGTTGTGGGAATGAAGATGAATAATTTCCCATATGTTATTTGTGATTAAAAGATGTGTTTACTTAGAGCTGGCAAAACCACAAGATTCACCTGGGCCAATAGAGTGTTGTTTTAGACTAGCATGGATTTCAAGGATAGGCCAGGGATTTTAATCTTTGTGAGACTGGTCTAAATTTCAATGTAGAATTTTTTTTTTGGCGGGAGGCGGGGGGCAGGGTGAGGCAGGGTCTTGCTCTGTCCCTCAGGCTGGAGTGCAGTGGCACCATCATGGCTAACTACAGCCTCCACCTCCTGGGCTCAAGGCCATCCTCCCAGCTCAGCCTCCTGGAATTTTTTTTTTTTAAAAGAATAATTATCGAAGTCAGAGGTACCTGTAGGTTTAAATGTTTAAATGTAATAGTTTCTCAAATTACTGTATACTAGTTGTAGAGTAGTGCTTTTGGAAATCAGTGATTTATTAGCCACACAGATGTTATTTTCCCATATATATACAGTTTTATAAAGATAAACATCATTAATAAACTATTATTTCAATACAATGCTGGTTTCTACTCACATTTCTTTCCTTTTGGACAGACACTCCTACAACCTTCTAACACTTCTAAATTAAAAGATAGCAATTGATAAAAAAGTAATTTTAGGGTACTTTTCGAGGAAGTTTATTATAATGTGTAAAATGTGTAAATTATGATTAGGCAGCCAGTGACAGTTTTTTAGTGGAGATTGAATCTCATCTTTCTGTAAGGGGTTTATGAAGTCAATGTCCTTTGAATATCATTAGAGTCAGTATGTATTGAAATGGATAATTTTGTGTATAGATTACTCTAGTGCATCTTGAATACACCTGCATTCTATCTTACCAGGTTCTTCATGATATGTTGCCAAGTTACAGTATATTTATTATATGAAGATTAGTAACTTCTGACTTTTGCCTCTTTTTTTTAGCCATTGGGGAAAAGTTAGTGGAATATTTGTATTTTGTTTCTTTAATGTTGAAATTTCAATGAAAGCTGAAAAATGTATGATTTTAGTATTGAAAAATGACAGTCAATTGTGACAAACATAAGATAGAGTATATTGATAATTCCTTAAGGCAAGACACCAAAGGCATATTAGCAATCATAACAACCGTAGACACTATGATAGCTGTACTGTGGGTTTCATTGCTTCCTGAAATAGGATGAATCAAGTTATAAGTGCTTAGAAGGTTTAGAAGCTTCTGGTAGCATAGAGCTTGTGTTACAGGTATGCTTTAGATCGGTGTTTTAAAAATGTTTTTAAAACGATCCATGATAAAAATACATTTATGTGGCAACCTGTGATATACACAACGAAAATAAAGGATTCCCTAGATGTATATATAAGCCTTACTAGATGGGATGCATACTGTTTTTTTTCATATTCTTAAAACTGTTGATATTGAGCTGGTGGAATATGCACTAATGAGTCTCAGCTTGAGGTTTGGAAAATTGTTCTAGATGGTGTGTAGTTCTTATAATTGTAATTTAATGTCGCTTCAGGTTTAAGGTGGGTAGTCTTCCACAAGTACTTGAAGGAGATTTAAAAAAATTTTTTTTAAACACTGCTGATGGCTAACAGAGAAAATGTAAATAGTGAACCTTCATGTACATCTTGGAAAAAATAACTAGGGTTGAACACTTTTAAATCTTCTTGGGTAGATATCTACTGTGGGATTGCTGAGTTGTATGGTAAGTATGTTTAACTTTATAAGAAACTTCCAGACTGTCTTCCAAAGTAATTCTACCATACTGCATTCCCACCAGCAGTATATGAGAGTTCCAATTGCTCTACATTGTCATGAGCATTTGGTGTAATGAGTCTTCCTAATTGTAGCCTTCATGGTAGGTGTGTAGAAATATATCATTGTTGTTTTAATCTGCATTTCTCTTTTTTTGCTTTTGAGACGGAGTTTCGCTCCAGGCTGGAGTGCAACGGCGTGATCTTGGCTTACTGCAACCTCCGTCTTCTGGGTTCAAGAGATTCTTCTGCCTTAGCCTCCCAAGTAGCTGGGATTACAGGCATGTGCCACCATGCCCGGCTAATGTTGTATTTTTAGTAGCGATGGGGTTTCTCCATGTTGGTCAGCCTGATCTTGAACTCCCGACCTCAAGTGATCTGCCCGCTTTGGCCTCCCAAAGTGCTCGGACTACAGGCATGAGCCACTGTGTCTGGCCTTTAATTTGCGTTTCTCTAATGATTAGTGATGTTGAGTATCTTTTCGTGGCTTTTATTTCTGTTTTATTTATTTTATAGTCTGGTTAAATATTCAGGTTTACTTTCTAATATTGTAAGAATTCTAAAATTATTTAAATAACAAGTCCTTAATCAGATATGTATTTTACAAATATTTTCTCTCAGTTTGTGTCTTTTTTTTTTTAACAGATTCTTTTATAGATCATACTTTTTATGTCCTAAGAATCTTTACCTAAACCAAGGTAACAAAGATTTTTACTTTTTTTTTCCTGGAGATTTTCTCTTTTTACATCTTGCATTTAGGTCTGTGAACAATTTCGAGTTAAGTTTTATATATGTTGTAAGAGTCAAGTTTCATTTCTTTGCATATTAATGTGCAATTGATCCAACAGTGTGTGTGAAAAGACTACCTTTTCCCCTTTGTTGAAAATCAATTGACCATAAATGTATACGTCAATTTCTTAGCCACATTCCATCGATCTAGCTTCTTGTCTTTATATCAAGGATTGAAATCAGCTAGTGTGATACTTTAAACTTGTTTTTTTTTTGAGATAGTCTTTCTCTGTCGCCCAGGCTAGAGTGCTGGAGTGCAGTGGCTCACTACAAGCTCCGCCTCCTGGGTTCACGCCATTCTCCTGCCTCAGCCTCCTGAGTAGCTGGGACTACAGGCACCTGCCGCCACGCCTG
>NW_012113808.1:8216266-8221137 GCF_000951035.1 Colobus angolensis palliatus
TTTGCATTCCCACCAATGGTGTGTAAGAGTTCCCTTTTTTTCACATGATAACTAACATTGTTTGTCTTTTTAATAAAAGCCATTCTGACTAGGATAAAGTGATATCCCATTGTGGTTTTGATTTGCATTTCTCTTATGATTGGTAATGTTAAGCATTTTTTCATATACCTGTTGGGTGTATGCTTTTGAAAAATGTCTATTCATCTCTTTTGCCTACTTTTTAATAGGATTGTTAGATTTTTTTGGTTGTTGAATTGTTTGAGTTCCTTGTATAGTCTGGGTGTTAGTCCCCTATTGGATGAATAATTTGCAAATATTTTCTGTCATTCAACAGGGTTGATTGTCTCTTTATTCTGTTGATTACTTCTGCCGTGTAGAAGCTTTTTAGTTTAATTGAGTCCCATTTGTCTGATTTCTAGTATCTTTATAGTTTTGGGTCTTACATTTTTGTCTTTAAGCCACCTTGAGTTGATTTTTATGTATGGGTGAGAGAGAGGCATTCAATTGCATTCCTCTGCATGTGGATATCTTTCTCAGCACCACTGATTGAAGAGGGTTTCCTTTCCACAATATATGTTCTTACCGGCTTTGTCAAACATCAGTTGGCTGCAAGTATGTGACTTTATTTCTGGGTTCTCTATTCTGTTCCATTGACCTGTGTGTCTTATTTTTATACCAGTAACCTGCTGTTCTGGTTAGTATAGTCTTGTAATATAGTTTGAAGTCAGATAATGTGATGCCTCCAGCTTTATTCTTTTTGCTCAGCATTGCTTTGGCTATTGGGGCTCCTTTTTGGTTCCATATGAATTTTAGGATTGTTTTTTCTAATTTTGCAAAAAATTATCTTGGTATTTTGATAGGGATTGTATGAATCTGTAGGTTGCTTTGTACAGTATGGTCATTTTAATGATGTTCTTCTGAATATCCAATGATCATGGGATGTTTTTCCATTTGTATCATGTATAATTTCTTTTAGCAGTGTTTTGTAGGTCTCCTTGTAGATATATTTTTTTTTTACTTCTGGTTAAATATATTCCTAGTTTGTGTGTGTGTGTATTTTTAGTAGAGACAGGGTTTCACCATGTTGGCCAGATGGTCTCAATCTCTTGACTTCGTGATCCACCCACCTTGGCCTCCCAAAGTGCTGAGATTACAGGCATGAGCCACCACACCTGGCCTGTTTTTTGTTTTTTGTAGCTATTGTAAATGGGATTGTGTTCTTGATTTGATTTTCATCTTGAATCATTATTGGTGTGTAGAAACACTGCTAAGTTTTGTATGTTGATTTTGTATCTTGCAAGTTTACTGAATTCATTTACCAAATCTAAGAGTTTTGTGTGGAGTCTTTAGGTTTTTCTAGATATAAGATGATATCATCATTAAACAGGGATAATTTGACTCCTTCCTTTATAATTTTGATGCCTTTTGTTTCATTCTCCTGCCTAATTGCTCTGGTTAGGACTTCCAATACTATATTGAAGAGTAGGCATCCTTGTTTTCTTCCAGTTCTTAAAGGAATGCTTTCAACTTTTCCGTATTCAGTATCATGTTAGTTACAGGTTTATCATATATGGCCTTTATTATTTTGAGATATGATCTTTCTGTGCTTAGTTTACTGAGGGTTTTTCTTATGAAGGGACGTTGAATTTTATTAAATGCTTTTTTCGCATCTATTAAGATGATCGTATGGTTTTTGTCCTTCATTCTGTTGATATGGTGTATCACATTTATTGATTTGCATATGTTGACCCATCCTTGCATTCCCAGTATAAAACCCACTTGATCATTGTGTGTTATCTTTTTGATTTGGTGTTGGATTTGGTTTTCCAGTATTTCGTTGAGGATTTTTGCATTTGTATTCATTAGTTTGTAGTTTTCTTTTTATTCTCTATCCTTTGTTTTGTGTCCTTCTTTGGTTTTGTTATCAGGGTGATTAATGGCCTTATAGAATAAGTTAGGGAGGGGCCTGTCCTTGATTTTTTGGAATAGTTTCAGGAGTATTGATATTACTTCTTTGTACATTGGGTAGAATTTAACTGTGAAGCCATCTGGTACTGGGCTTTTCTTTGCTGGGAAATTGTAAAAATTACTGATTAATTCTTGCTGCTCATTACTGGTCTATTCAGATTTTCTATTTCTTCCTGGTTCAGTCTTGGTAGGTTGTGTTTTTCTGGGAATGTATCTATTTCCTGTAGGTTTTCTAGTTTATGTGTATAAAGTTCATTATAGTCTATGTTAATCTTTGTACTTCTGTGGAGTCAGTTGTAATGTCTCCTTTTTCATTTCTGATTTTGTCTCTTCTCCCTTCTTTTCTTGGTTAGTCTGGCTAGTGGTTTATCAATTTTTTTAATTTCTTTGAAGAACCAGCTTTTCATTTCATTGACCTTTTGTTTTTTTTTTTTTTTAGTCCATATTTCATTTGGTTCTGCTCTGATCTTTATTTATTTTCTTCTGCTACTTTTGGGTTTGGTTTGTTCTTGCTTTTCTAGTTCCTCGAGATGCGTTCTTAGATTATTAATTTGTAATCTTTCCACTTTTTGTTGTGGGAATTTATTGCTGTGTTCTTCTTAGCACTGCTTTTGCTGTATCCACAGGTTTGGTGTGTTGTATTTCCGTTTTCATTTGTTTCAAAAAAATTTTTTTAAATTTCTGTCCTAATTTCTTCATTGACCCTGTTGTCATTCAGGAGCATGTTGTTTAATTTCTGTGTATTTGTATGGTTTGTAAAGTTTCTCTTGGTATTGATTTCTAGTTTTATTCTGCTGTTATGTGAGAAGGCACTTGATATTTCAGTTTAAAAAAATTTGTTGAGACTTTGTTTTGTGGCTTAACATATGGTCTGTCTTGGAGAATGTTCCATATGTTGACGAGAATATTGTATATTCTGCAGTTGTTGGATAGAATGTTTTGTAAATGTCTGTTAAGCCCATTTGGTCTGAAGTCCAGTTTAAGTCCAGTGTTTCTTTGCTGATTATTTGTCTAGATGATCTGTCTAATGCTGTAAGTGGAATGTTGAAGTTTCCCACTATTGTGTTGCAGTGTATCTCTTTCTTTAGGTCTAGTAATATTTGTTTTATGACTGTCAGTACTCCAGTGTTGGGTGCAAATATATATTTAGAATTGTTATATATTCTTGCTGAGTTGGTCTCTTTAATATTATATAACCACTTTCTTAGTCCTTTTTTTTTCTTTTTTTAACTGTTTTTAGATGGTTTTTTTCTCTTGCCATTTTTAGGATTCACTCTTTCACTTTGACTTCAGACAGTCTGATTATAATGTTGCCATGGTGAGACCTTTTTACACTGTATTTGTTTGGTGACTGCTGAGCCTCTCATATCTGGATCTCTAAATCTCTTAACTATCAGTCATCTGTCCTGTGCTGTGCCAAGGATGAAATAATTCTGTGTTTTGTCTCTCCTTGGTAGAACTTGTCACCCCCAAGTAAGAACTAAGGCTCTGAGAAAGTAAGTTTTGTCCAGCGTAAGTGTAGTATGTTCAAGTCAGATGTTTAAACCTAATTCCAACATTTCTTGCCCCAACCATCTCTATAAGTGATAATTAATTCTCAACTAGTCTCGTAAAGGAGATAGGTATGTGAATAAACAAATTACAAAGTTGTAATTTATATAATGGTTTAATGATTACAGAACCATTAAAAATGAAGAATAGCTGTATATTTATTGTCATTGAAATACGTTCACCATGTGTTATTTTATTTTATTTTTTTGAGACGGAGTCTCACTCTGTTGCCCAGGCTGGAGTATAGTGGCACGACCTCGGCTCACTGCAGCCTCTGCCTCCCAGGTTCAAGCGATTCTCCTACCTCAGCCTCCCAAGTAGCTGGGACTACAGGTGCCCGTCACCACACCCAGCTAATTTTTATATTTTTGGTAGAGATGGGGTTTCGACATGTTGGTCAGGCTGGTCCTGAACTCCTGACTTCAGGTGATCCACCCACCTCAGCCTCCCAAAGTACTGGGATTACAGGTGTGAGCCACCACGCCCAGCCATCACCATGTGTTATTGAGTGGTAATACAGATTCTAGAACAGAATGAATATCATGATCCCAGTCGTTTATTCACTGATTTAGCAAATGTATATTGAATGCATACTTTATGGCAGGCACTGTGTTAGGTATTTGGAATACATGGATGAACAAAGCAGTGTTCTTATGGAGTTTGTAACCTATTAACATAGAAAGAATGGCAGAGTAGAGACAGAATTATAAGAAGCAGATTGAGGTACAGAAAGATTTGAGTTGGAAGCCACAATGGTGAGTTCATCCATAACAAGTGCGTAATTCTTGGTAGAAGATTCTAGATACCTCTTTGGATTTCTGAACATCTTGGGAGCAGAGGCACTCATCGTTTTGTTCTGGACTATCTTTTCAGTGAGGTTTATATAGTGAATAGCCTTGGAATATATAACAATTCTAAATATATATTTACGCCCAACACTGGAGTACTGAGAGCCTCTTGAGCCAAAGACAAGTTTGTTGTTCAGTTTAATAATGTCTCATTAGGGATAAAGGTCAGGCAGGTTTGCTTGATATAAGATTTGGGTTCCCCCAGTTCAAGATTCCTTGGCTGTAAATAAAACCCATTGCATGCACAACATCTACCGAGGCCTCTCCAAGTTGCCCTATGGGACTTGGAAGACAAGAGGAACCAGTGTGAACCTAAAGCTACTACTTGCCGTACATGAGTAGTAAAATTTTTTTCCTCTGACTTAGGAGTCTGGTGCCTTTTGCTAGCATCCAAGAAAGGTAGCAGTCCAATTGGTTACCTTGCAAATAGGCCAGACCCTTCACAGCTTTTAATGCATTCAGAAGTGAGTTTATTTTTATTTTAATTTGAGGAGGCTCAGTTTT
>NW_012113808.1:8221297-8225559 GCF_000951035.1 Colobus angolensis palliatus
TTTTTTGTATTTTTTAGTAGAGACGGGGTTTCACCGTGTTAGCCAGGATGGTCTCGATCTCCTGACCTCGTGATCCGCCCGTCTCGGCCTCCCAAAGTGCTGGGATTACAGGCTTGAGCCACTGCGCCTGGCCCGAGGCTCAGTTTTATTAAGGTATCGTTCTTATTTTATGGTGCCTTTTAGCTTCTATTTCTTGGTATTACGTTTAATTACTAAAAGGGTAGTGGATGTTTTTGCTAGTTTGCTCTAGAAGCATACTTTATGAGATGTCTGGATGATGCAATAGATTTTATCTCCAAAGTCATATATAAAAATGTCATTCAAAAGCTATCTAACCACAATGTATTATGCCTCTATACATGTTCTAATGTACAAATGTCATATATAAGTTCTTGCTAAAACAGCTTACTTTATCTTCTATTCTTATGTTCTGCCACCATTTTCTCCAGACTGAAATGGCTAGAGCCATGTTTTCAAACCCAGGTTTTAAAATTTTGACAAAAAAATTTCCAATACTTTAACATTTTAGTGAGTTTTAATTGCTGTTATATTGTTAATTTGAATACTTTGTTTCTTAACTCCTATAACTCAACGAGATTACCAATCCTTTGGCCAAAAGGAAATGAGTTTTTAAAAATTTATCTTTTTTACCGAAGTTAGAATCTTTTTACAAGCGAAAATCAGATTTGAAAAGTCAATTATCTAAAGTACAACCTACTTCATGAAAACACGTTACTAAATTTCACTAGGTTGTTTTATTCCAGTAAATTTAGAAACCATGGAGCATCTCCCTCCCCAAAATAAAAGCCCCCGTAATTATCCATAATTATTTTTTAACCTATATGTTCATCCTTTACCTAGCCATCTTACTAGTTAAGTAACATGGAGAAAGAAGTAAAACAAATGGCTTCAAGAAGCTCCTGATTTTGACATGGAATGGCAAGAAAGTGCAATAGAGAAATCTGCCCTTTGTGACGATATACAGAAAGTATAGGCAGGTTTAATTTTATGAGAGATCTCATCAGCCTGGTTACTTAATTATTGTTCTTTGTTGTAAATTCAGTCTTCCTTTATTACAGCTTCTGAATAAACATGTTTTTTGATCTGTGTTTGGTAAAGATGATTCATTCCTTAAAGGGACAGATTTCTCTTTTTCAAAGAAGGAACTTACTCTGTTTTTGCAATATTTAAACTAGTCTGCTATTGATGGATATTTATGCTGATTTTTAATGTCAGATTTCGTCATTGTAATGTTAACTTTAACATTTCTGAAATTGAGAAACGTTTAAAAATAGTTGGTACTTATTATTGCTGTTTGCCATCCTATTTAAAATTAAAAACCTTACTCCCTACCTCCAGTCACCTTTTATCTCTTTTTCCTGCTTTATTTTTCCACATAGCACTATACTAACTTACAGCACTTATACCGATTGTTTATTGTTTTTCTCCTCTCATAAGCAGGCAGAAATCTTTTTGTTTTACCACTGTAAAATATACTTTACCTGACACAGAGTGTGTACTCAATAAATATTTGTTGAATGAATGAATGAAGAAATGTATGAGTGTCTGTTGTGGTCCAGATACCGTGCTAAGCCCTTTCTGTCCTTGAATGATTTTGTTCTTAAAATAAATACAGGCTGGGCGCAGTGGCTCACACCTGTAATCCTAGCACTTTGGGCGGCTGATGTGGGTGGATCACTTGAGGTCAGGAGTTTGAGAGTAGCCTGGCCAACATGGTGAAATCCCGTCTCTATTGAAAATACAGAAATTAGTTGGGCATGGTACTGCGTGCCTGTGATCCCAGCCACTCGGGAGGCTGAGGAAGGAGAATTGCTTGAACCTGGGAGGAAGAGGTTGCAGTGAGCTGAGATTCCAGCCTGGGCGACAGAGCAAAACTGTGTGTCAACAAACAAACAAACAAACAAAAAACTGCATGAGGTAGAGGTATTTTAATGAGGAAAGTAAGTCTTAGGAGGAGGTTAAATTGCCCGGTATCACTCAGTTTATAAATGGTGGAGCTGAAATTAGAGCTTGAATTTACTTTTCATGCCAGATCCGAGGCTCCTAATTTCAACGTTATATTTTTCTCAGCAACAAATTGTGTGATTTATTTTATTTGTTCTTTCTTTTTAAACAGGAAGAAGAGAATTTATCCAAAGATTAAAACTTGAAGCAACCCTTAATGTGCATGATGGCTGTGTAAGTAATAGTTAATTCTCAACTCTGAAGGGCTTTGATACTAAGTGTTTAAGTGTTTGATGAAATGTCCCAATCCTCCCAGAAAGGATTGTGACTATAATAAAATGGGAGAGTAAAGTTTTACATTAAAATATAAAATTAAATTTTGAATTTAGAAGAGTGTATGCAACATTTTTTAAAGTGCAGATGAGTTTTCTAATATTATGGAAGGGCTTCCATCTCATTCACTGTGCTGAAACTGCTTTTGTGACTTCATGTCTCCAAATGTAGTGGTCACTTCTTAGAAACTTTAGACATATCACTCAAACATATCTTCTTTTTTTTTCTTTCTTTCTTTTTTTTTTTTGGGACAGAGTCTCGCTCTATTGCCCAGGCTGGAGTGCAGTGGCGCAATCTTGGCTCACTGCAAGCTCTGTCTCCTGGGTTCACGGCCATTCTCCTGTCTCAGCCTCCTGAGTAGCTGGGACTACAGGCGCCTGCCACCAAGCCCGGCTAATTTTTTTGTATATTTTAGTAGAGATGGGGTTTCACCATGTTAGCCAGGATAGTCTCCATCTCCTGACCTGGTGATCTGCCTGTCTCGGCCTTCCAGAGTACTGGGATTATAGGCGTGAGCCACCGTGCCCGACCCATATCCTCTTTTTTGAAATACTTTTTCTCTTGGCTTTTGCTAACCAGTCTCTTGGTTTTCTTCCTGTTCCAATCCATTGACTTGCTATATCTTCTCTGTCTTAGCTGACTCCTCCACTTATGGTCCTTCACATGTTGGTTGCACAAAAACTCTGTCCTGGTACCTCCCACCCTCTTCTCTCTCCAGCTCAAAGTGACCCTATCTAGTCCCATGGCTTAAAAAAAAAAAAAGAAAAGAGAAAACATGACTTCTGCCTCTTCCCAGAGTTTATATATCCAGCTGTCTACTTAACATGTCCAGTTGCATGTCTAATAGGTATCCCAAATTTTGCAGATCCAAAACAGAACTCTTTTCAATTTTTATTATAAAAATTTCAAATGTACTCTTAATGTACTTGTCACCTAGACTTAGTAATTATCAAGATTTTGCCATATTTTCTTTTCTATTTTATTTTCTTACCGCATCCACCTTGCTGAAGATCCGCCTTGCTGAAGATATATTATTTTACCCCTATATGTAAGCCTAAAAAGCAATTGACATTTTCTTATATAATCAAAATGCCCTTATGTAATTTAATAATATTTATTTTCTCAGTATTATCTAATGTATAGTCCATATTTTCTTGTTTTAAAATGTCTTTCTATTGTTATTTGTTGAAAAGATGATCCAAGGACACCTCTGCCTTGTATATTTTATGCCTTATACCTAGAATTCTCTTCTCCCACTTACCTCTAAAGCTTACCTTCTCATTTTATTTATGTGTTTACTATCTGGCATTATAATTAACAAACCAATTTATTTGTTCATAGTCTACACTTTTGCCCCTGTACCCTGGCATACTGGACCAAGAAAATACCTTCACAAATTTATTTTTTAAATTTAATATCAACAAGAATGCCGGAAACATATGTGGCGCTTTATGAATTATTCATTGGCGAGACAAAGAGTATATTATGTGTTAGATTAATTATTATTATTTTTTTTGAGGTGGGGTCTTGCTCTGTCACCAAGGCTAGAGTGCAGTGGCACCATCTCAGCTCACTGCAACCTCCATCTCCTGGATTCAAGCAATTCTCCTGCCGCAGCCTCCTGAGTAGCTGGGATTACAGGCACCCACCACCACGCCTGGCTAATTTTTGAGTCTTTAGTAGAGACAGAATTTCACCATATTGGCCAGGCTGGTCTTAAACTCCTGGCCTCAGGTGATTTGCCCACCTTGGCCTCCCGAAGTGCTGGGATTGCAGGTGTGAGCCACCGTTCCTGGCCCCAAGTTTTTTTTGTAAGTTTAAACATACCTTTGTTCTCTGCTTTCATACTTGATTGGTGATCTGAGTGGACACAGGATTCTAGGTTGGACATTATTTTCACTCTGTAGTTTTTTGTTTGTTTGTTTGTTTTGAGACCGAGTCTCACTCTGTCTTCCAGACTGGAG
>NW_012113808.1:8226154-8238293 GCF_000951035.1 Colobus angolensis palliatus
TTTGAGACGGAGTCTCGCTCTGTCGCCCAGGCTGGAGTGCAGTGGCGCGGTCTCGGCTCACTGCAAGCTCCGCCTCCCGGGCTCACGCCATTCTCCTGCCTCAGCCTCCCGAGTAGCTGGGACTACAGGTGCCGGCCACCTCGCCCGGCTAATTTTTTGTAATTTTAGTAGAGACGGGGTTTCACTGTGTTAGCCAGGATGGTCTCGACCTCCTGACCTCGTGATCTGCCCGCCTCAGCCTCCCAAAGGGCTGGGATTACAGGCTTGAGCCACCGCGCCTGGCTTTATTTTTTTTTTTTTTGAGATGGAGTCTCGCTCTGTCGCCCAGGCTGGAGTGCAGTGGCACCATCTCGGCTCACTGCAAGCTCCGCCTGCCAGGATGGTCTCGATCTCCTGACCTCGTGATCCGCCCGTCTCGGCCTCCCAAAGTGCTGGGATTACAGGCTTGAGCCACCGCGCCTGGCTTAATTTATTACTTTTTATTGCTGAGGAGCATTTATTATATGGATAAATCATAATTTTTATATCTCTTCTCCTGTCAGTGGACATTGGGTTGTATCCAGTTGAGGACTGTTACAAATAAAGTTGCCATGAATATTTGTGTAGAGTCTTTGTATGGACGTACGCTTTTATTCTTTTTTGGTAAATACCTTTGAGTGGAATGAATGGGGTCATATGTTAGGTACCTGCTTAACTTGTTAAGAAACCGATTGTTTTCCAGTGTTGTTGTACCACATAACATTCCCACTGTTAGTATGTAGAAATTCCAGTTGGTCCATGTCCTCACCAGCATTTGGTGTGGTTAGTGTTTTTTTTTTTTTTTTTTAGACATTCTAACAGGCATCTAGTAGTATCGTGTTGTGGTTACATTTCCTGCCCCATTAATTTTTACATATTCATCTGTATTCTGGAAACTTCCTGAACTCTCATATTCATTCAAGTAGCTTTTTTTTTCCTTAAGATTTTATAGGATATTCTATGTAAATAATCAAGTCATCTGAGAATTAAGATAGTTTTACTTCTTTTCTAGTCTGGATTCCTTTTATTTCTCTTCTTGACTTACCTCATTGGTTAGTATTCTACTATAAGATTGAACAGAAGGAGTGGAATCAGACATCCTTGTCTTGTTCTGATCTTAGAGGGAAAAACAGGGTTTCCCTTTGTTGCCCAGATTGGAGTGCAGTGGCACAATCATAGCTCACTATAGCCTTGACCTCCTGAGCTCAGGCTATCTTCCCACCTCAGCCTCCTGAGTCAGCTGGGACCATAGATGCATGCCACCACCCCGGCAAATTTGTTTGTTTTTTTGTAGAGGTGAAGTCTCATTATGTTGCCCAGTCTGGTCTTGAACTCCTGGGCTCAAGTGATACCTCCCACCTCAACCTCCCAAAGCAAAGTGCTGAGATTACAGGTATGAGCCACTGTGCTTGGCCTAAGAACATTCTTTCTATTTAGTATGATACCAGCAGTTTTTTCATGGATGCTGGTTATCAGGTTGAGGATGTTCTCCTTTATTCTTAACTTGCTAAGAGCTATCATCATGAATCATTGCTGGATTTTGCCAAGTGTCTTTGTTTTTTTCTGGGAAATGTCTAACTATGTTTTCATTTATTTAATAAAAATAAACTATTCAGGGTATCTGTGTCTTGAGTGAACCTTGTTTAATATGTGTGCTTCACTGAATTTATTTTATGTAAATTGTTGAATTTATTGACATAAAATTGTTCATAATATTCCCTTATGTCTTTAAATAGTTGTAGAATCTATATTGTATGTTACTGTGTTTCTCATTACTGATATTGGTAATATTTTCTCCACGTTTTTTCCTGATTAGTTTGGCTAGAGGCTAGTTAATTTTGTCTTCTCAAAGAACCAACCTCTGGTCTCATTAATTGTCTCCGTTGTTTTTCTGTTTTCTATTTCATTGATTTCTGCTAATATATTTATTATTTGAGTCTTCTGCAGACTTTGGGTTTCATTTGCTCTTTGTTTTGTAATTTTTTGAGTGGAAGCTGAGGTCGTTGATATGAGACCGTTGTCTTTTCTAAAATAGAGGTTTTTTTTGGTACTATAAATTTTCTTCTAAATATTGTTTTAGCTGTAATCCATAAATTGAGATATGTTACATTTTTATTTTCATTGAATTCAAAATACTTTTTAATTTGTTTTGTAATTTCTTCTTTGACCATCTGTTATTTCTGTGGCCATCTGTTATTTCTTAGTTTTCCAATGTATCTTTATGTTAATGATTTCTGATTTAATTCCATTTTGGTCAGACAACATACTTTCAATGACTTGTGGTCTTTCATTGAAATACATTAAGATTTGTTCTGTGGCCCAGAATATCATCTCTATCAGTAAATGTTTCTTCTATACTTAAAAAAAAGTATATTTTGTTCTTTTTTAGTTGTTACAAGCATGATGATAAATCTGGTCCATGTGCTGACATCTTGACTAGAAGTGGACATTTATTTTTTTTTTTTTTTTTTTTTTTTTTTTTTTTTGAGACAGAGTCTCGCTCTGTCGCCCAGGCTGGAGTGCAGTGGCCGGATCTCAGCTCACTGCAAGCTCCGCCTCCTGGGTTCACGCCATTCTCCTGCCTCAGCCTCCCAGTAGCTGGGACTACAGGCGCCCACCACCTCGCCCGGCTAGTTTTTTGTATTTTTTTTAGTAGAGACGGGGTTTCACCGTGTTAGCCAGGATGTTCTCGATCTCCTGACCTCGCGATCCACCCGTCTTGGCCTCCCAATGTGCTGGGATTACAGGCTTGAGCCACCGCGCCCGGCCAAATTCACCCATTTTAAGTGTTCAATTCGGTGGTTTTTACTGTATTTGTAAAGTTGTGGAGCCATCGCCACTATTTAATTCCACTAATTTTATCATATGAAAAAGAGTACCAATTATCAGTCACCATTTTGCCTCCATTTAGCAGTTAGCAATCACTAATACTTCCTGTCTCTACCAATGTGTGTATTCTGGACGTTTCATATAAATGGAATCATACAATATTGGCTGTTAATGTCAGGGTTCTTTCACTTAGTGTAATGTTTTCAAGGTTCATCCATGTTGTAGTGTGTGTCAGTATTTCATTCCTTTTCATGATCGAATAAATATTTCATTGTACAGATATACCACATTTAATCTGTTCATCAGTTGTTGGATATTTGGGTTGTTTCCATTTCTTGGCAATTATGAATAATGCTGCTGTGAACATTTGTGTACAAATTTTTGTGTATTGTAAGTTTTCTATTATCTTGGCTGTATACCTAGTTGTAGAATTGCTAGGTCATATGGTAAACTGATATCTCACTTTTTGAGGAGGTATCAAAACTGTTCTCCAAAGAGCTATACCATTTTACATTCCTGACAGCAACATATAGGGTTCCAGTTTCTCGACACCCTTGCCAACTCTTGTTATTTTCTGTTTCTTTAAAAAAATATTATAATCCTCCTAATGGATGTGAAGTGGTAATTTGTTGTGATTTTGGTTTTTATTTCCCTGATGACTAATGATGTTGAGCATCTTTTTATGTGCACATGAGTCATTTACGTACCTTCTTTGGAGAAATGTCTATTTAAATCCTTTACCTATTTTTAATTGGATTGTTTGTCTTTTTGTTGTTGAGTTGTGTTGGTATATTCTGGGACTCTTATCAGATACATGATTTGCAAATATTTCCCTTCATTCTATGGGTTATCTTTTCACCTTCATAGTGTCCTTTAATGTACAAAAGTTTTTAATTTTGGTGAAGTCTAATTTCTTTTTGCTGTTTGCTTGGGCTGTTGGTGCCATATTGAAGAAGCTTGATTAATCACTGATCGTGAAGATTTATACCTGTTTTCTTCTAAGAGTTGTATAGTTTTAGCTCTTCTGTTTAGATCTTTGATGTATTTTAAGTTAATTTTTATATGGTATAAAGTAGGGGTCCAAGTTTGTTTGTTTTTTTTTTTTTAGTGGCAATTATGTATTTGTCTCAGCACCATTGGGTGAAAAGACTTTTCTTTCATTGAATGGTCTTGGATCTCTTGTCAAAAATCACTTGACCATAAATAGAAGAGTTTATTTCTGAACTCTTAATTCCATTACATTGATTTGTATGTCTTTGTTTTTGCCAGTACCACACAGTCTTGATTACTGTAGTTTTGTAATAGGTTTTTCTAGTTTTATTTTAGGTGATCTGGTTTTATGCCTGTGAACACGAAATAAATTCAAATAAGTAAATTTACACAATGAAACTTAGTGGCTCTCACATTTCATTGTAAAATATCGGAACATTGTGTTTACTAAATGACAGTCAATATTTAATGCTTTATTTTTAATTTTTTAGGGCAGTTTTAGGTTCATAGCAAAATTGAGAGGAAGGTATGGGAATTTCCCATATATCTCCTGCCCACATACTTGCATAGCATTTTCCATTATCAGCATCTTCCACCAGAGTGGTACATTTGCTATACTTTATGAGCCTACATTAATATTAATACATCATAATCCACCCAAAGTCCATAGTTTACAATAGGGCTCACTCTTGGTTTCAGACATCTTATGAGTTTGGACAAATGTATAATGATATATATCCACCATTATAGTATCATGTGGAGTTGTTTCACTGCCTTAAAAATCTTCTGTGCTTGATGGCCAGGTGTGGTGGCTCACTCATGCCTGTAATCCCAGCACTTTGGGAGGCAGAGGCGGGCGGATCATGAGGTCAGGAGATCGAGACTATCCTGGCTAACACAGTGAAACCCCATCTCTACTAAAAATACAAAAAAATAGCCGGGCGTGGGGGCAGGTGCCTGTAGTCCCAGCTACTCTGGAGGCTGAGGCAGGAGAATGGTGTGAACCCGGGAGGCGGAGCTTGCAGTGAGCTGAGATCCCGCCACTGCACTACAGCCTGGGTGACAGAGCGAGATTCCGTCTCAAAAAAAAAAAAAAAAAATCTTCTGTGCTCTCCCTATTTTTCACCCACTTTTCGAACTCCTGATGACCTCTGATCTTTTTCTTTGTCTCTCTTTTTTTTTTTTTTTCCTTTTTGTGGAGAACGGGGTCTCGCTATATTACCCAGGCAGGTCTCGAACTCCTGGGCTCAAGCTATCTTCCCGCCTCTGCCTCCCTGAGAGCTGGGATTACAGGCGTGAGCCACCGCGCCCGGCCAACCACTGATCTTTTTATAGTCTCCATAGTTTAGCCTTTTCCAGAATGTCATATAATTGGAATCACATAGTATGTAGCCTTTTCAGATTGGTTTTCTTTCACTTATACATTTAAGTTTCCTCTATCTTTTCATGACTTCATAGTTCATTTCTTTTTAGCACTGAATAATACTTCATTCTGTAGATATACCACAGTTTATCCATTCACCTGCTGAAGGACATCTTGGGTGCTTCCAAAAACTGGCAGTTATGAGTAAAGTTGCCATAAACGTTTGTGGGCAGGTGTTTGTATGGACATATGTTTATGTTCGTGTGCAGATGTACGTGTGGTCATATGTTTTCAGCTCCTTTGGATAAATAACAAGGAGCATGCTGCATTGTACATTTAGAGAATGTTTAGTTTTTATAAGACATCACCAGCTGTCCTTCAAAGTAACTGTACAATTTTGCATTCCCACCAGCAATGAATGTAAGTTCCTGATGCTCCACATTCTTGCCAGTATTTGATGTTGTCAGTGTTCTCTATTTTGGCCATTCTAATAGGTATGTAGTGTATTTCCCTGATAACATAGGACGTGGATTATCTTTTCATATACTTGTTTGCAATCTGTATATCTTCTTTGCTGCAGTGCCTGTTATGGCCTTTGGCTCATAATCAGATTGTTTCTTATTGTCATGTTTTAAGTGTTCTTTATGTATTTTAGATAACAGCACTTTATTAGATGTGTCTTTTGCAAGTATTTTCCCTGTCTGTGTCTTGTCTTCTCATTTTCTTGACATTGTCTTTTGCAGGGTGAAAGTTTTTAATTTTAGTGAAGTCAGGCTTATCAGTGATTTCTTTTATGGATCTTGCCTTGGTGTTGTACTTAATAAGTTATCACCATACCCAAGGTCATCTGAGTTTTTTTCCTATGTTCTCAGAGGTTTATAGTTTTGTGTTTATATTTAGATCTGTGATCTATCTTGAATTAATTTTTGCGAAGGGTTTAAGTTTTGTGTCTAGATTTTATTTATTTATTTATTTTTTGCATGTGAATATGCAGTTGTACCAGCACCATCTGTTGGAAGGACTAGCTGCATTGTATTGACTTTACTCCTTTGTCAGAGATCCGTTGATCGTGTTTATGTGGGTCTGTTTCTGGGCTCTGAATTCTGTTTCGTTATACCATACTGTCTTATTTGGTGTAGTCTTACAGTAAACATTTTTAAAAATTATTTATTTATTTATTTATTTTTTGAGACAGAATCTTGACCTCTTGCCCAGGCTGGAGTGCAATGACATGATCTGGGCTCACCGCAGCCTCTGCCTCCTGGGTTCAAGTGATTCTCCTGCCGCAACCTCCAGAGTAGCTGGGATTACAGGCACGCACCACCATGCCCAGCTAATTTTTTTGTATCTTTAGTAGAGACGGGATTTCACCATGTTGGCCAGGCTGGTTTCGGACTCCTGACCTCATGATCTGCCTGCCTTGGCCTCCCAAAGTGCTGGGATTACAGGCGCCTTATAGTAAGTCTTAAAGTTGGGTAGCGTCAGCTATCTTGGGATTTTCCGCTTGTCTTTGTGTTACTGGTTTTAGTTTAATTCCATTGTGGTCTAAGAGTAGAGACTGTGTGATTTTCATTCTTTTAAATTTGTTAAAGTGTATTTTAAGGCCTCAAATATGGTCTGTCTTGGTAAATGTTCCATGTGAGCTTGAGAAGAACAACTTTGTTCTCCCTTAATATGTGTTGGCTAGCTCGAGTCTTTGAAACTTTAGAATGAGTTTGTCAATACCCACAAAATAATTTGCTGAGATTTTGATAGGAATTGCATCGAATCTATAGAACAAGTTGGGAAGAATTGACACCTTGAAAATACTGAATCTTTCTATTTATTAATATGGACTAGCTCTTCATTTATTTCTTTGATTTCTTTTACCAGAGTTTTATAATTTTTCTCATAGAAATCTTACACATATTTTATTCAATTTATATCTAAGTGTTTCTTGTTTTGGAGTGCTAATGTAATGGTATTGTGTTTTAAAATTCAAATTCCACTTGTTCATTTCTGGCATAGAGGAAAATAATTGACTTTTTAATATTAACCTTGTATCCTTTTACTTTGCTATAATACTTATTAGTTCCAGGAGGGTTTTTAAAAAATTTTTTTTATTTTTTGAAACAGAGTCTTGCTCTGTCACCCGGGCTGGAGTGCAGTGATGCGATCTCGGCTCAGTGCAAGCTCCGCTTCCCAGGTTCACACCATTCTCCTGCCTCAGCCTCCCAAGTAGCTGGGACTACAGGTGCCTATCACCACACCTGGCTAATTTTTTGTATTTTTAGTAGAGACAGGGTTTCACCGTGTTAGCCAGGATGGTCTCAATCTCCTGACCTCACAATCTGCCCGCCTCGGCCTCCCAAAATGCTGCGATTACAGGTGTGAGCCACTGCGCCCGGCCTCCAGGAGGGTTTTTAAATTTTTATTTTCCATATAGATGATCTTGTTATCTGCAGACCGTTTTATTTCTTCTTTTCCAATCTTTATACTTTTCCTTTGCTTTTCTTTCCTTTTCTTGTCTTATTGCATTAGCTAGGACTTAAAGTATGGTGTTGAAACGAAGTGGTGAGAGAGGAGGGCCTTGCCTTGTTTTTGATATTAGCAGGAAATTTTCTTGAGGTTGAGTGTCTTTAATTTGAAAATCTGAAAAATTGAAATGCTCCAAAATTTGCAACTTTTTGAGTGCCAACATGATGCTCAAAGCATTTTGGATTTCAGAAATGCTGTAAGATTTCCACTGAGACCTACTTAGTTGCACCTCACACATTTTAATTAGCTTTGTTTTGATTTTCATTGAATTCAAAATCTTTTAAAATTTCTCTTGAGATTTCTTCTTTGACCTATGTGTTATTTTGAACTTCTGTGTATTTTGGGATTTTCCAGTTATTTTTCTGTTACTGATTTTAGCTTAATTCCTTTGTGGTCTAAGAGTAGACACTGTTTGATTTTTATTCTTTTAGATTTGATGAAGTGTATTTTAAGGGCTCAAGTGTGGTCTGTCTTGGTAAATGTTTCATGTAAGCTTGAGAGGACTGTTTATTCTGCTGTTGTTGAATGAAACAGTCTATAAATGTCTGTTATATTCAGATAATTGATGGTTTTGAGTTTAACTGTGTCCTTACTGATTTCCTGCCTGCTAGATCTGTCTGTTTCTGATAGAGGGAATTGAAGTCTCCAGGTATCATACTAGATTCATCTGTTTCTCCTTATAGTTCTATCGGTTTTTGTCTCACATATTTTGATACTTTGTTGTTAAGCACATACATATTAGGGATGCAGAAACTGAGTTGTCTTGGGGAAACTGACCTGTTTATCGTTATTTCTCTGATACTTTTTCTTGCTTTGAAGTCTGGTCTGTCTGAAATTAATGTAACTACTCCTATTTTCTTTTAATTTGTATTAGTATGATGTATTTTTCTCAATCCATTTACTTTTAATCCATATGGATCTTTATATTTAAAATGGATTTCTTGTAAACAACATATATTTGGATCTTGTTTTTTGCTCCACCCTGACCGTCTCTCTCTTAATTTTTAGGCTGGGCACGGTGGCTCACCCCTGTAATCCCAGCACTTTGGGAGGTCAAGGCGGGCAATCACCTGAGGTCAGGAGTTCAAGACCAGCCTGGCCAACATGGCAAAACGCTGTCTCTACTAAAAATACAAAAAATTAGCCAGGCATGGTGACACATGCCTGTAATCCCAGCTACTTGGGAGACTGAGGCAGGAGAATCGTTTGAACCTGGGAGGTGGAGGGTTGCAGTGAGCTGAGATAGCACCACTGCACTCCAGCCTGGCGATGAAGCGAGACTCCATCTCAAAAAAACCAAAAAAAGTAGCCAGGTGTGGTGGCTCACATCTGTAATCCTAGCACTTTGGAGGCTGAGGCAGGTGGATCACCTGAAGTATGGAGTTCGAAACCAGCCTGGGCAACATGGTGAAACCCTGGCTCTACTAAAAATACAAAAATTAGCCAGGCATAGTGGCGGGTGCCTGTAATCCCAGCTACTCGGGAGGCTGAGGCAGGAGAATCACTTGAACTTGGGAGGTGGAGGTTGCAGTGAGCTGAGGTCGCACTGCTTCACTGTAGCCTGGGCAAAAGAGCGCAACTCTGTCTCAAAAAAAAAATAATAATAATTTTTAATTTAGACTATTGACATTCAAAGTGATTACTGGTATAGCTGGATTAATATTTCCTATATTTGTTACTGTTTTCTGCTTTTTGTCTTTGTTCTTTGTTCCTATTTTTGTTTTCCATTCTTCTGCCTTTTGTGTTTTTTTTTGGAGTACAGTGGTTTAGTCTCAGCTCACTGCTACCTCCACCTCCCAGGTTCACCCTGCTAATTTTTATATTTTAGTAGAGACAAGGTTTCACCATGTTGGCCAGGCTGGTCTCTAATTCCTGACCTCAAGTGATCCGCCCTCCTTGGCCTCCCAAAGTGCTGGGATTACAGATGTGAGCCACCATGCCCAGCCCTTTTGTAGTTTTAATTGAGCATTTCATATAGTTTTTTTCTTCTCCTTCCTTAGTATTTATTAGTTACACTTATTTTTTAAACTTTTTAAGTAGTTGCCCTAAAGTTTTCAATATACATATACAACAAATTTAAGTCCACTTTATTTCAAATAACACTATAATGCTTCACAGGGAGTGTGAGTACAAAATAATTTTAAATCTTCCATCTAATACCTTATACTATTTCTGTTATTCACTTATGTGTAAGTACTCATAAGCATATTTTTATATATGTGCTAGATATAAGCATAGGTAATCAAATACATTGTTGCTGTTATTTTGAACAATAAAATAATAGCTCAATTAAGTAAAAGTTTGTGTTTTATCTTCACTTATTCCTCCTTCAGTGCTCCTTCTTTCTTTATGTAGATATACGTCTCTGACCTATGTTTATTTTCCTTTTTTTTAAAGAACTCCTTTCATAATTTCTTGCAAGGTAGGTCTGCTGGCAACAAATTCCCTCAATGTTCATTTATCTGAAAACAGCTTTATTTTTCCTTTAGTTTTGGAGGATAATTTTGCAGGGAATGTTTTGTTTCTGTTACTGCTTTAAATATTTCACTCTTCTTGCTTACATGATTTCTGAGGAGATGTTGGTTATAATTCTTATCTTTGCTCCTCTATAGATAATGTTTTTTTCCTCCAGCTTCTTTCAGGATTTTTTCTTATCTTTGGTTTTCTTTAGTTTGAAAAATGCTTGCCTAGGTGTAGTTCTTTTTGTATTTATACTGATTGTTGTTCTGTGAGCTTACTGGATATATGGTTTGGTTTCTGACATTCATGTGGAGGAAATGATCAGTCATTATTGTTTCAGATATTCTGTTCTTTTCTCCTTCTCCTCTGGTATTCACTTTATGCATGAGTTATGCCTTTTGTAGTTGTCCCCCACATTCCTTGGACATTATGTTTTGTTTTGCTTGTTTTCAGTCTTTGTTCTTTTTGCTTTTCAGTTTTGTAGGTTTTTATTGATATATCCTCAAGGTCAGAGATTGTTTCCTCAACTGTGTCTAGTCTACTAATAAGCCCATCAGAGGCATTGTTCATTTCTGTTACATTGTTTTTGATTGCTAACATTTCCTTTTTATTCTTAAGATTTCCATCTCTCTGCTGACATTGCCCATCTCCTCTTATATGCTGTCTACTTTATCCATTGGAACTCTTAGCATGCTAATCATAGTTGTTTCAAATTCCTGGTCTTAGAGTTCCAGCAGTCTTGCTATATTTGGTTCTGATGCTGGCTTTATCGCTTCAAGTTGTATTTTTGCCTTTTAGTATGGCTTGTAATTTTTCTTAATAACTGGACATGAAGTACTGATTAAAAGTAATGGTATAAATAGGTCCTTAGGAATTTACTGGTAAAGTGTAGGAGGAGAGGAAGTGTGCTACAGGCCAATGATTAGGTCTCTGTCTCTTAAAGAGCCTATGCGTCTGGACTATGGGCTTCACAAGGGATTATCTGTACCTCCTATTCCCCTACTGAGGTGGAACAGGTTAGTAGCTTAGGCTGGAGTTACGTCTTTTCCTTCCCCAATGTGGAGGGCTGGAATTGGGTATTTCTCTTTGCCTAGGTCAGTTAGGCTCTGATAAAACCTCAGTGGGTAGGCTGTGGTTAAATAGCTCTTCTTGAGGGCAGATCTTGTTAAGAACGGCAGAGTACTCTGGTTTCTTTTTCCCTCCCTCTGCTGGAAGACTATTTTAATCTGAAATTTATTGTGAAAATCTGGTTGAGCTCTGAAGTTAAAATTAAATCACAAAAATACCCTCTGCACCGTACCTCACCGCCCCATGACTGGGTTCCCTGGAGTTTTTGTTGTTGTTGTTGTTTTTGGAGACAGAATCTTGCTCTGTCGCCTAGGCTGGAGTGCAGTGGCACGATCTTGGCTCCCTGAAACCTCCAACTCCTGAGTTCAAGCAGTTCTCCTGTCTCAGCCTCCCGAGTAGCTGGGATTACAGGCGCATGCCACCATGCCTGGCTAATTGTTGTATTTTTAGTAGAGACGGGGTTTCGCCATATTGGTCAGGCTGGTCTTGAACCTCTGACCTCAGGTGATCCACCTGCCTTGGCCTCCCAAAGTGCTGGGATTATGGTGTGAGCCACTGCACCTGTCCTTCCCTGGAGTTTTTAACATTCAGAGTTAACGCTTTCTGAACCTCCAACAATTCATCAATTATAGTTCAGGTTTTCCTACCCTAGCCCTGTTTCTCACAGAGGTTTCTGCTCATGAGTCTGTGCTCCGGTAAGCCGACTCCTTGTGTTTACCTGTTCGTCTTTCCAATCTAGGAGGTAGCATTTTGTCCTGTATCCTTGCCTCTCTGAAGGATCCAAGATCAGTTATTTATTTTACAGTCTGTTATCTTTTTATTTGTTGTTAGAATGGAGTGGCAACTGTTAAGCTTCTTACATGTGGAACTGGAAACTGGAAGCTTGTTTTTTTT